>NC_090877.1:302500-312500 GCF_036669935.1 Montipora foliosa
AAATATCAAGTGGTGGCTTATCAGTACTGAATCAGTTGAATGTTTCATACCCTCTCCGCCAATCGTAATTCTTGTGATGACAAGTTGTCTGGCTCAAATCAAACCACAACTGAAGCAGTTTTGTCCGAGCCAATGAAAAGCAACCACGTTCCAGGGTTCTCCTTATTAGGCGGTAACCGGTAAAATCTACCGCTTGTAAGAGCACTTATTACCGCCTGCAAACGTTCAGAACTCGCTTATCCGTTGCAGAACGTCCAACATTAACCAAATGCTTTACCGGTTTGAAAAGGCCCCAACCAGTTGTGCTGAAAACTAGGGAGAGCCCTGTGTTCATGCCAATTTTTTTACACATTATTTATTCTTTAATTTCTTTATGAACATAAAGCAATCTTTGACTCACCGTCAATATTGAAACTGTTTGTGACCTTCAAGCAGACAATTTTCATACCGACTGCTAAATCACTGTTTAATTTATGGGAGCAAAAATGACTTGCAATAAGGACTTGTTCCTTATCAGCCAAAACGCAGTCAAGGCATGCTATTTTTTGAGAAAGCCGCATTACTTATAATTTTTACACACGCGCACGAATAATTAAAGAAAAAACAGCAATTACATGTACTTACTTCGCCCGTTGTGGATGAATGTTGGCATTTGCAGGCAGATCTGGATTTGATCCCAATCAAACAAACACTTATTAAGCCCTTAATGTACGAGCTCTTGCGATGAATTGCACGCCCCTTAGAACCTTTGTAACAAGAAACATCGACTGCTTTTCTTGCCGTGTCTTAGTCAATTTTTTTTTACATTCTGTAAATAATTATTTGCCTTGGAAGCCTTGCTTTAGCGGGGAACTAGAAAGGAAAAATAAAAGAACAAGGAGAAAAAAAGCTTTGAATCATTCTCTGGTAAATTCAATTATTGCGATTGTGAATTGAATTACATTGTAGACACGTGCCCGTGACATTTGCGCTGGTGTTGGTGTCATTTACATTGGCGTGGTGGATTGTTTTCCTTTGCTTATTCACTGATGTTGTCCGCCTTAGTTCCAGAAGCATATGAACAGTGATGCATATATATCTCTTTGCATATAGGTCCATATACCATAAAGTTATCTCACTGATAACTGCGTCAAGTCTCGTGGACTTGTTTAGTTGACTGATTTCGTACGCGAAAAGCTTGATTGCCCAGAGAGCCTTCCAACTGATTCAGTCACACAACCCGACTTATTGAGTTGACCCGGAGAACAGCAAAAGTTACTGCGAGTGCGAGGAAATTCGTAGGGATGGTCTTCCGCTATTATCGCTATTATGTCAATAACTGATTCAGTTGTAAATTAATGGTAACCGGCTGATTCAGTTGGATCTTCTAACTCGAGGGCAGAGAAATGAAAAGGTGTCCATTGCCGGCTTGTCCTATTTGCTGAGAGCATTGTTCTATAAACCTTATTAACAGAAATTTCTTTTTCACCTTGTTGCTCTCGTTCCCTACTAAAGTGAATCAGTTGACTGATTTCGTACAGTTAGTCACGGTAACTGAGACGCCGATTTATACCCAGAGAGCCTTCCAACTGATTCAGTCACCCGGCCGGACTTATTCAGGAAAAACAAGTGCCTCTATGTTTCAGTCCGTAAAAAACAGCAAAAAAGAGGATCTAAATAATTATGTTCAGTGAAAACCGGCCGAATTGTTGCCCATGAAAACCTGCACGTTTCCGATATGACAATTGGAAAACAAACTGTTCAATAATACCCAAGGAAAAATTCGGAAATTTATCTGCCATTTCTGCGGATGATGGCGTGAGCTTTCGTTTGTTCCGTGCTTTGTACTCTCATAAAGCACAGTGTTTAAACCAATGAGAGCAGGCGTTATATAGAAACTTTATTATAGTATATAATTTAAGATGAAACTCTTTGCAAAGTTAAAAAAAAATCTGGAGCAGATTCAGAACCACATTAAAATTTCCCAATTGTGAAGGTGGCTATGAATCTGCTGCAAAGAATTTTTTTAAACTTTGCAATGAGTTTTGTCTTAGCCTGCCAATTACTCTCCAGCAATAAAAAATGGGAGTCACCGAGTTCGTTTTTGAGATATTCGCGTTTAAAGATAAAATATAGCGTGTTTTTCAGTGGCTATCTTGTTTTCATGGTAACTTCGCCACTGTGCTACAACTTCGGTTATAAATAGTTGAAATTTCGCTAGAACAGCAAGTCAAGCGCAAGTCAAGTTTTTAAAACTGAGCAAAGGTTAATCCGCGCTCCCCTTTCACTGCCATGTGTGATGCCCATTCATGTGGGCAGGCGTAATTTTTCTTATTACATCTCAATCGGATTCCAAATCGATCACAATGCCGTGGGCACATCGTCGTACCCAAAAATTATATCATCTATCTCAAAAACACCTTTTAAAAGCAATTAATGAGAAAATAATAACCATTAGTTTCACGGGCAGTGATACAATCTGGCTACACTGATCAATGTACTCGCTTCAGGGTTAGAATCCAACACTCCAGAGAAGAATCCAACACTTTATAACTTCTCATGTGTGCCTTGATGTCCTTATCACATTTTGCTGTTATTACGCATTGAACGTTTGCTGGATTGTCAGAACTTGGGCCACAAATTCCCCCAACAAACTCAGAATAGAACCGCATGCAGTCATAATGGTCTGTGTGCTTTGTCCTTTTCTCTTGCGTGACAGCTCTGACGACACAATCACGGCACAACTCACGAAAGTCATGAAGCGTTCGACTGGTTCAATGGTTGTTTGAGGGCTTCAAGGAAAATCCAAGAAGCGTATGCTTACATAAAGGGGGATACCTTTCTTTGTTTTGCAGGTATGTTCACAAAGTGAATTAAGGAAACTTGTTTGCCCAAAAATATGGAATGGAATGAATCTTGCTGGTATGCAAATTTTTAGGTCAGTTATTTTAATCACCGGATATGTCACTCTTAAACCAAGACAGTTAAACTTCAATGACACGTTCCCCTTGACCTACAGTAGTTCCAGTCAATTCACGTTGTATTGTGTCAGTAAACCTAGAGTCTCGAATTGTTTAGTGAATAAATCGAGATTAGCGTGTGTGGTTTCAATATACCTTGCCTCTGCTTTGGTGGTCAAAGGTCGACTTTTGTTGACAAACAGCATGTTGGGCCTCAAAAAACCTCAGTTTCATTTACCCAAAAATTTTATTGAATTTAATTGCAGCGGAAACATTGCTTATTCCGGTGATTATAGTCTCGTTTGAGAAAGCCATATACCAAGATGCTTTTTGACAATCGAATTTCGCACAAATTTGGCACTGACCCCTTGCAAAATGAATTTCAAGCTTTCTGTTAAGTTCTGGAAATTTCTGGAAATTTCTAAAATGTGACAGCTTTATTCCAGAGTCAAATTCCAGCTGTTATTCCAGAAATTGTTTTCCAGTTTTTGCAAGTTTTGGGTTCTTTCAAAAGATGGAAATAGTTGGAATTTGATACATCTATCAGGTGCTGCCAGAAAATGACAGTTTCTCTTTCTTCTTTTGAAACTGGAAATAAACTAGCAATAGTCTACAGCTTGTTAACAATTTTAATATTTCTCAAATGAAACAAATTTTTAGTTTATTACAGTTTCTATTCTATAAATTCAACTCTTTTCAGATAAAAACTTAAAGAAATGTTTAGCATGCAGTTTCTTATTATGTATAAAATTAAAGAAGTAAGAAAATTCCATTGTAGAACCAGACATATGTAAAGTTTATCATATAACTATGTTGAGCTATATAAAGGCTATTTACTGCTCCTTACTTGCTATGTAATAACTATGTAACTTGCTACATTACATAGTTGAGTCTGTGTAAAGCATATGCCATTACTATTGCAATACCATTTAAAGGTCACATAGCTCTCTGAAATAGCTTATGAATGTGAATGTGATATCTTTCGAGTTAATACATTTACTTAGCTTACGCAATGTCCTTTAAAGGCTCCGAACTTTGAACATAAAAGCACTCTGTACATGGAGAAATGAAAAAGAAAGCTTTTATTCCGATGTATTCAATAGGTTGTGCGAAAAACCAATCAACGGATTACCTTGTTTGATGCTCTCTGAGTCTCATAATCGGCCTTATTCCAAAAGGAACATGATGCATTACTCTCGAAAATTACACACTCCAAGTCAGCACTTAATCCTTTCAATGAACTCCAGTATCTTTCGAATCTTGCTCTGTAGAAAGATTGTCATCTTCCGCCATCTTGGATAACACGTGAGAGACAGGATCGGGAACTAGTGCGTCCTTTTCGTTTTGGTCAGCAGTCAGCAGCATGGCGCTTATACATAGGGCGTCCATAGGGCGGTGAAACGGGCATTCCGCTCTTGGTCCAATGTGCGATGCGGAGAAGGACTGGCACGAGCGCTCCTTCCGCGTTTCTTTCTTTATTTTTGGGCCACCATTAGTGTATTATTTAAAGGCCTTCTTGATATTTTTGACCCAAAACTCAATACTATTTTGTCTGTCAAGTATTTTCGTCGGAAGCTGCTTAAATTTGACTGAAGTAAGACAGTGTCGAATGCAGGTATGTCCCGCTTACCGTGACCAAGAGTAACCGGTCGTTTCGCCAACGTGTCAGCTCGCCAACGACCTGTTCGCCAACGTATGAAGTCTATTTGCCAACGTCTAATAATGTCAGTTCGCCAACGTCCAAAATACTTTGTGAAATAGATCTGAATTTTATTTACAAATTACCAAAAGAAGATAATGTGACCTTTGATCCAAGATGAATTGTTTGATTCGGCTTGAAAATGTTCGTTTCACTCTCCCCAATCTCTCTCTCTCCCTCTTTGTCTCCCACGCCATCCACGGCTTTATTTGTGAACATAAACCGGCTGTAAAACCTTTTTATTAAACATTTGCGTAGTTAAAGAGCCATCGAGTTGAAATATGTTTGTTTGATTACGCGCTTAGACACGTTCAATTGTTTCCTGCAAATTTCGCCTACGTGTTTGTTCTACTCTCGCAGAGGGTTTATGCATTGTTTGAAACACTGATTAAATATTTCCGGCAAAACTTTTTCCTTCCCCAACTCAACTATTAAATGTTCCCCTTCCAGCCTGCTTCTCTACCGGTCTCTTTTCTCTCTGTTACGGGAAGAATTAGAAATGCGATAAGAACAATGTGAGCTCATTAACTTCACTTGTGCGGCATGTTGCAAAGGAGGTGAGAACGTTTTCAACTTAAATAGCATATTGTTTAAACGTTTAATGATATGTAACTACAAGAAAGAACAGATAACACCAACAATATCTGCCAATCAAATTCCTGCGAGTTTGATCCGGCTTAATCAGGCATTGCTGTATAAAAGGGCTGTGATTTTCTGTTCAATTCAACCCATGTTATCGAAGTATTTTCGCTGATCAAATCTGTTTACAAGAGTCACTCGAGATGGAAAGCTATTATTGTATCTATTGCAATGAGGAAGTAACAGCGAGACTGGAAGTGCTCCTCTGCGATGGCTGCGACAAATGACAACATCGACGATGAGCATTAAAGTAAAGATAAAGACAACGCAATATTCGGAATCGAACTCGGAAAACAGTTTCCAAGTATTATAGTAAGGAATCGAACTCGAAAACGTTATGCATATGCAGCTTCCAAGTATTAGTAAAACTATCTAAACCTCTTTCTACTAATCAATATCCTAGTATTTGTGTCTGATGAAAAACTGAAGCAGTATCGAAACAGGCGAGGCTATTCGACAGCTGGGAGAAGTACGAAAGGAAAGAGAAGACCGCCGCACAGTTGCTGAAAACGTGCTCACATCTCAACGGCCCCACTCGTGGAAACTGGAGAAGTCAGTAAAATTCACAACCAAAAAACGGCTCCTTTAGGAGCCACCAAGTTTGCAAAAGAATATGACCAGCAATAAACTATCAATAAAGAAAACTAATAAAATTTGAGGGGGGATTGGGGCGCATTGAAAGGTTCAATAACAAATATGGCGGTTCACATCAACAATCCCTCTCATGAAGTGAATTGCAAGTTATCTAATTGACAATTATTTTCAACGAAAAAGGTGTTTTTGGACGTTGGCGAACCGACTTCATACGGTGGCGAAACGACCGGTATGCTGACCAAGCCGTGTTCCGCTGCTTCTTTTAGGAGTACTCCACATTACTCCACTCTAAATTTTACATATGTTTAAGATCGATAGCTTTTACATAACATAGTAAAAAACCAGGTGGATATATTTGGATATAGCAGCGTTTCAGAACTTCAAACTTGCTCACTTAAAATCGCTCCCGACGAATCGGATTCCCCGCCGCAGGCAATTTTACCAACAATATTTTAAAACTATTTGCAAGATTTCACCCGCTTGGGAAAATCAACAAACAACAAATACGGTTTAATCAGGGCGCTTGTAATTCCATCTTGATAATTTAAATAAAATACGAGTGAAGCTTGCTGTTAATACTCTGTCCGAAAAAGTTTGCAAAGACATGGCTTTGCATGAAAACACCACAGAAAAGATACAACAACTTATGAAAATGTGAAATGCTTTGGAATGTCTTCAAAGATAACAGTCCACTGCAGTCAATAACAGATCAACGTGTTACCAACTTAAACCAACTACTTAATTACTTTAAAGCCTGGAAACAAACATTCCACAGAAGGACAGATGTGTAAGAACACTTCATAACATGGCAAACAATGTTTGATCTCGAGGTAATATATAGACTAAACTTAAAATGGATCATAGCAAAACAATGCAAAACTGATAAGTTATTGTAAATATCATGTCCTTGCCCCCTTAGGTATGGCTATGCAAAAAAGCCATACTATTCCATGGCAACTCCTTCATATTTTGTACCATCTGAGGACAAAGCAATGATTCCAGTTCCTTGTAGAATATTCTTCCCTGAAGAAAAGCAATTTGTAGCCTATCACTACTGCTACGTTTAAGACTCGCCATCCTCTCCCAAACCCCATATTATTTTCTTTGCCTTTGTGCACTTTGGCCCCAACAAATAAGCTAACCTGTGGCTGATCAATATGATCACATTTTGTTCCACAGTGTGAAACATAAATAAAATAATTAAGAGCATGAGCCCTGGAACATACCTTAAAAAATAACAATGACTGTATTTATTGTTAGGCTTGACTAGCAACACAACACAGAGAACTTAAAAAATATAGCATAACTATTTCACACTCAAGGATCACAGGCATCTATTTTTGGGGGTCTGAGGGCTTACTTAAAGAAAAGAAAAAAAAATTTGTCCGATCTAGCCCTTTTACTTAATCAAATAGTACATATCAATACAGTAACTCTCTGTTTCATATTGTTTTCAAGGTGTCGGTGAAAGGCCTTAAAGGACTTCTACATCTGCATCTAGTGAGTACATATTCCAGCACTCGGCAAGGTCCCTTTTTGACTTGTGGCTGTTTCTGCTTAGGTGGCCTCATACACCACGAGCCTTTTTGCAGATATCACCGCCAAGCCGGCCACGTCTGCTGAATAATTTTTATGGTCAAATATTTGTTAATCCCTCCTACGTGATTCAGTTTTTCATACATGTACTATCTGGCTGTTTCTGTGATTAAAGTTTTTAATTTCACACAGAATTTGTTTCATTTGTTAGCCTTATTTTGGGGTTGAGAGTTTGCTTTGTAAATTTCTCCCCCTCATTCTACAGACTAACCCTAACTTTTGTGTATGATGTTTCCTCAACTCAGCCACCATTCACACACAATATTCCCCTCAAACTACCTGCTAATTAGTGAATGTTTTAGTTAGTGGAGAGAAACCCCTTCTTGTAAGGAGGATTCTTCTATCAACACCAATTAAGAAAGCTACAAAGGTTGCTAGGTTAACTGCGGCTTCATGTATTACTATTAAGTAACCAATCTTAATTTCACTTGGACAGTTCATCTTTAATTTAATATGGCTCCTTCGTGGGGCACCAGACACAAATGGTAACATAATTATTGTTTAACTACTGTTTGCAAGACGTTATGTTTTGGTGTGATATTGTTTCTTGTCGCCTGTTTCCATTATTTTATGTCATCTGTGTTTTGTACACGAAGTAGATGTTTTTGCCATACATTCTGACTCCCCTCAGAGGGTTTTTGATTCAAATGCTTAACCACTCTGCAAAATTCCAGTCTTATTGATTAAGTTATAGAGACTATAATCCAAAAAAATACATTTATCACTCTTTTGTAAAGGTCATTCAAAAAATGAGGGCGCTAGCATTTATGACTTTGTAATATCTTGTCTCATACTTCCAGTTTCATTCTTTTTTTTGATTTTGCAAATTAGAAGATTGTAGGACTTATTTTCAGATAATTAATGGTAAGAGGTAACAATATTTAGCTCTATTTTCAATTTTGTTTTGAAAAGACAGAGAACGAATCGAACACCTTACGTGGATCTGTGATCAACTCTGCACAGTCTTCAGGTAAGAAAAAATAATTGGAAATGTGACAGCCAAGGCTTATTTGAAAGAAAGCTTGTCGTCTATTTTGTGCTTCATTATTCAAGGAAAAGGTTCTTCATGGAAACGGTTTGATCCTGAAATTTTAGTTTGTTGTAATATTGCGCATATTTGACACGACTGAGTTTTTTCTCTTCACGCACGTAATGAAATAGGAAGGGGTTTTTGCCTCTAATAGCAAATATGTTGTTTCAAAAAACTGTTCGCTGGAAAAGGTGGCCTTTATGAATTCATAATAATTATAGCGCGCTATTACGTGGTGTAAAAGCGAACTTGTTTTGCGTGGTTGGCTTTAGAACAAGGAATATTCATAATAATCATTGCGTACATGCCTTTTCTTTGTTGTAAAAGCCAACTTGCTTTCGTGGTTGGCTTACAGAACGAGAAATATTCATGATAATTATTGCGTGCTTTTACTTGGTTTAAAGGTCAACTTGTTTTGCGTGCTTGGCTTATAGGACGAGGTACATTCACAATAATTATAGCGCGCTATTACTTGGTGTAAAAGCGGACTTGTTTTGTGTGCTTGGCTTATAATATTCATAATAATTATAGCGCGCTATTACTTGGTGTGAAAGTGAACTTGTTTTGCGTGGTTGGCTTATAGAATGAGCAATATTCATCATAATTATTGCGTGCTTTTACTTGGTGTAACAGGGAACTTGTTTCGCGTGGTTGGCTCATAGAACGAGGAATAATCATCATAATTATTGCGTGCTTTTACTTGGTGTAACAGCAAACTTGTTTTGCGTGGTTGGCTTATAGAACGAGGAATATTCATAATAATTATTGCGTGCATTTACTTGGTGTAAAGGCCAACTTGTTTTGCGTGCTTGGCTTATTAAGGACGAGGTACATTCACAATAATTATAGCGCGCTTTTACTTGGTATAACAGCGAACTTGTTTTGCCTGGTTGCCTTTAGAACGAGGAATATTCATAATAATTATTGCGTACATGCTTTTTCTTTGTTGTAAAAGCGAACTTGTTTTGCGTGGTTGGCTTACAGAACGAGGAATATTCATAATAATTATAGCGCGCTTTTACTTGGTGTAAATTGTTTTGTGTGCTTGGCTTATAATATTCATAATAATTATAGCGCGCTATTACTTAGTGTAAAAGCGAACTTGTTTTGCGTGGTTGGCTTACAGAACGAGGAATATTCAAGATAATTATTGCGTGCTTTTACTTGGTGTAAAAGCGAACTTGTTTTTTGTGGTTGGCTTATAGAACGAGGAATATTCATAATAATTATTGCGTGCTTTTACTTGGTGTAAAGGCCAACTTGTTTTGCGTGCTTGGCTTTAGAACGAGGAATATTCATAATAATTATTGCGCGCTATTACTTGGTGTAAAAGCGAACTTGTTTTGCGTGGTTGGCTTATAGAACGAGGAATATTCATAATAATTATTGCGTGCTTTTACTTGGTGTAAAGGCCAACTTGTTTTGCGTGCTTGGCTTTAGAACGAGGAATATTCATATTAATTATTGCTTGCTATTACTTGGTGTAAAAGCGAACTTGTTTTG
>NC_090877.1:317500-335000 GCF_036669935.1 Montipora foliosa
GCTGGCAAAACTCAACTAAATAAGCTTTTGATCCTCCAAAAACGTGCTCTCCGTTTCATGTGCTTCGCTGACAGGTGTGATCACGCCATTCCTTTGTTCCTTCATGCAAAGGTTTTACCTATTCACTTTTTGTATTATAAATTGCTAGCTGAAACAATGCATGATGTAAATAACGATGTTATCCCTTCACAATTGAAGGATTTGTTCATCCCTACTGCAAAAATTCATTCATATAATACGCGATCTTCAGTTTCCAACAACTTTTATATTAAAAAGTCAAAACTTGAAATTGAACGAAAATCGTTTTCAAGAATTGGTGCAAAACTGTGGAATGAGATACCAACTAAGTACCGAACACTACCAAAACCCATTTTTAAAAGGAAAATTCGTATGATCTTATTCAATATATTAGAATCTGAAGACTCCTACGAAGACGTAGAATCGATAATCTCAAAAGTTAGCAAATACTCTTAATAGCCATCATCTTTGCTTCGCTTATCTTATCTTATTCATTTTGTCTTATTTATCTACCTCTCATAATATACTGCGTTGCCAACCTCAATTACATAGCTAGGTGTTTCTTTAGACTTAATCTGTTTTCGTATTTACTTACCTATCTAATTATCTATCTATTTCTCGGTAGTCTTACTGTGTGTATTTTCTTCTTCTTTTACTGATTATCCTGGCCCGCCTCGATTAGCACTGCTACCTGCGGAGCCAGGGGAATAAGGACTTATTGTCAAATAATAAAATATTGTTGTTGTTGTTGTTGTTGTTGTTGTTGGGTTTTTGCCTCTAATAGCAAATATGTTGTTTGTTTCAAAAACTGTTCGCTGGAAAAGGTGGCCTTTATGAATTCATCATGTTTTATGATATGCGAGCGTAACTGGATAGTTTTTATGGCAATAGTAAAGCATTATCTTGTCAAAATGAGGTTAGCGTCTTTTTGGTGTGTTAAGTTAATTAAATCGTGAGTTTGTATTTGCCGTCTGCCGCGTAACCTTGATTTCCACTCTCAAAATTACCTCCAGAACCCACTTTTTGCGTAGAATAAGCTTTTAGAATGATGTTCTTATTTTGCATAAAGCAAGCTAACAAAATCTGTACCTTGCTGAGTTAGCATTTGTTAGCGTTAACAGTATTTTCGGTCCGATGCTTCTGTTTGACGAGGGGTATATTGTTTTGGTCTCCCATCCAAACACTAACCCTGGAAAACAGGGATTAACTTCAGTGAACTTTGGTATTACAAAGCTGTCAGATGTTCAGAGGGCACGCTTAAACTTATGGTGTAAAGAAGTTGTGAGGGAACTTGAAAATTATCAACATGTCAGCCCAGAAGACAATGTTTCTCGCTTCTCTTTTATTTGTTATTCTTCAGAGACTGGAATGTTGTAGTTCAATACCACACAATTCAGTGCCTTCTGATTTTCTGTAACACGTACCACAGGCAACCCAGTGTATGCTTCACGGAAGCATCTCGTTATAATAATTATTGCGTGCTTTTACTTGGTGTAAAAGCGAACTTGTTTTTTGTGGTTGGCTTGTAGAACGCGGAATAATCATTATAATTATTGCGTGCCTTTACTTGGTGTGAAAGTGAACTTTTTTTTCACCAATAGAACCATTGGAATGACATAATTTTCTATTAGTACCAATCGTACCATTGGTACCAATGGACCATCGGAATTGCCCCGTAGGCTGTACCCAGCTTGATCACATGAGAAAATAGTTTCACCAGTAGAACCATTGGAATGACATCATTTTCTATTGGTACCAATTGTACCATTGGTACCAATGGACCATCGGAATTGCCCTGTACCCAGCTTGATCACATGAGAAAATAGTTTCACCAGTAGAACCATTGGAATGACATAATTTTCTATTAGTACCAATCGTACCATTGGTACCAATGGACCATCGGAATTGCCCTGTAGGCTGTACCCAGCTAGATCACATGAGAAAATAGTTTCACCAGTAGAAACATTGGAATGACATCATTTTCTATTAGTACCAATTGTACCATTGGTACCAATGGACCATCGGAATTGCCCTGTAGGCTGTACCCAGCTACATCACATGAGAAAATAATTTCACCAGTAGAACCATTGGAATGACATCATTTTCTATTGGTACCAATAGACCATCATAATTAAGAAAATAGTGAAAGTCCCCTTAATGAAATGCATATTCACCAACAGAACCATTGGAATGACATTCTTTTCTATTGGTACCAATCCTACCAATGGTACCAATGGACTATCGGAATTGACGAATCGTATCCGTTTGTGTATATTGGACAAAACTAAATGGTGACCCCGATAAACAATAAAGTAGCTGCTATTTCCAAAATAATGGAATTACCTGGTGATACATAACCTTGTCTTGGAGAGTAAATTTTTGACTCAGCAGAAACAATGGTCAACCCCGGGGTCAACCTCAAGAGTTTGGGCGATTGCGATCTTTGTTTTTGACTTTGCTCATTTATTGTCAAACTCTATAACACTTGACAGAAAAAGAAACTTACGAAAACCCGGTACCTTGCCATCATTTGACACAAAATTAATCACGGCGCCCGCTGAATTCCGGCGATGTCACTTTCGATTTTGCGATTAATTTGTGCAACCAAAAGTACAATAACAAAATGGAACGTAGCAAAAATCTCCCCAATATGTTTGTCGCTGATCGTAACTTTTTATATTCTATATTCACGGTTCAAAGTTAATGTTGTTTTCATGTCGTAAATATGTTATTCTCGAACGACCGTCCAGGAAACTTCCTTCTGCTCTTCTAAAAACTGTGTATCAATTTACTTTTGCATCAATATTTGTTTTTGCATAAAGCAAGCTAACAAAATCTGTACCTTGCTGAGTTCGCATTGGTTGGCGTTAATAGTATTTTCCGTCCAATGCTCCTGTTTTACGAAGGGGTATATGTTTGAGGTCACCCATCCAGATACTAACCCCGCCGGAGAGGAATAAACTTTAGTATACTTTAGTAAACTTTAGTAAACTTTAGTAAACTTTAGTATTACAAAGCTGTCAGATGCTCAGAGGGCACGCTTAAACTTGAGGTGAAAGAAGATGTGAGGGAGCTTGAAAATTATCAACATGTCAGCCCAGAAGCCAATGTTTCTCACTTCCCATTTATTTTCTTCAATCTTTCTGGGTTCAGTACTTTGCTAGTAACCACATGTCTTCTCAGGCTATTTACCCAAGACTTCTATCATGGCACTACAATGATAGACAATACCAAATCAGGCGCGTAGCGTCCTATACGCATATACGCACGTGCGTACTTGAAGTGACCAGAAAATTTTGAAATTTTTAGCAGTTGTTTCTATTCTTAACATTTTACTTGTACGCAACCAAGATTTCGTGATGAAAGCACCACTTTGATTAAATTCTAAAAACTAAAACACTAACAATGCCGTGTTGTTTGGCCAGCGTGCAACAGAAAGGCGAGGTTTCAAAGGAGCGACGTTCCAACGTTCGTGACAAAGGAGCGACGTTCCGAGAACGTTCTTGACAATTCCAGTCACGCTAGCACAACCAAAACAATGTTTTGTTTGCACCAAGTTTGCTCAAAATAAGGACAAGACGCTTTGTTCTTTGCTTGTATTCACACAACTATTTCGACAAGAAATAGAGAACGCAGTATTTTTCGCTCAGTTTACTTACGTTTCTAGATCATATGTACTTGTGCGTACTTGAAAAAATGACCACCCTACGCGCCTGCAAATCAATATCGTGCACTGCTAGAGCTACTATACAAGGACACCTTGAATCTCCTGGAAGACAACACACAGCTCAGTTGACATTTTATATGGAATAAATTGCTGTTTTACTTCACTACCACATGTAAGCAATGCGTGTCTAAAATTTCCAAAGAGGACAGGAATTTCTTCTTTCCGACAATGATTAATTAATAGGCTGGTAGCCAGGTTTATAACCTCGGAAAAGGATCTGTTCGTCGTGCAAACGTGTGAGGACCTGTGAGCCAAAGGGCCTCTGCTGGTATGACTTCTGGGTGACCCCTTAAATGGTCTTAATGACCCCCCAACTTGAAAAAAAATTGTCTGGAACGGTGCACATACCACAGGTAACCAGTGTACCCTCACGGAGGGTCTCGTTAAATTTAAAACAAGAACCCAATTCAAAGATTTTGGCATGAATTAAATGCTTAGGTTCATGCAATAAAAATATATAACTGCTTTAAAATCTGTCGTCTAATTGTTTTTGTCTGTGAGCTATGGTAATAACTGTTAATAGCTTGACTACAATGGATTTTTTGTAGTTTCCAGCACATTTCTGATTTGCTGGAATATTATTTTATAGGAGCAGGATAATTATGTATGTGTTGTGTATTTTCTGTTTCGAATCTACGTGTAAATTATGTTGAAACCATTTTTATTTTTGGACACAAAAACCCCATAACATAGCCTTTACATATGCTACGTAAAGGTTCCATTTGACTAGATAAAACATAGCATTTCCTTTCAAAATATATACACGAGGCATACGTATAACATAGCCTTTGAATAAGGCTTCTGTATCCAATTTATGTATATCATAACATACCATTTACATAAATTGCCTTAAAGGAACCAAAAGTTAAAACCATCAAGGAATAAAATTAACTGGTGGGAAAAGGCAGAGGAAAATCATGAAAAACTGGAATATCCTTGAAAAAAGCTGGAAATTAATACATGATCTTCACATGCTTTCATTTAATAGCATGCAGGAATGTCTAGAAAAATCTAGAAAGCAGCATTTGTAACAAGCTGGAAAAAGCTGAAAAAACCTGATTTGATCCCAGATTATGATTTCTGGAATAAAGCTGGCAATTTCTTCCCTAATTAGCATGTTCCATTAACATTCTAGAATTTTCTAGAATTTTCCAGAAAAGGAAACTGGTAAATTCTAGGAATTTCTAGAAATTTTTTTTGTCATATCCTAAGAAAAATTCTGGAAATAACCAGATTATTCCAGATTTGTTTTGCAAGGGTCTGTAATCAATCTAAAAAAGGTCAAGTTTTAAAATTTGGTCAAAATTCCAGTTTTGGTATATGGTACCGTTAACAGCGCTAAAGGGTGAATGAATTACTCTAGCTGTGCCATGTTGTTTTGATTTTCAAGTTACTCGTTCGTTATTTCAAAAAGAGCATTCAAACAAGCGACATTTTGGAGTCGTTTTCACTCGCTCGCAAGGCCCCATACAGAAAAAGTCGCCGTCCAGGTAAAATAATTATCGAAACAAAGTAAAACATATTTTTCTAAAAATGGTTTTGGTAGTCCTTTATTGTGACAAATTTTGGCAATTTTCGATTTTTTTATCTTGCACGGTCTTAGGTGAAGATTGCTGAGAGGCGCTCTTAAATGTTCCTTACAAGGAGGTGAAACTCAAACTATAAACCAGCGATATTATAGAAAACATACTGTAACTGACACAATGGTAAATTTTAAAAGTGTAATGCTAAACCGACATGATCAACTTGTTTGTTGAGTTTGCCCGGTTTCATCTGCTCAATATGGAAGCTCTCCCTGTGTTTGAGTTGATAGAAAGAGGTAGCATTTTCACTAAATTCTAAGCAAGAAACATCGCAATTATCCTGACAATGTTTAGACAAACTAAGATGCTTGAAAATATGATAATTTTTATCCCAGAAAAGGTGCTCCTTTACATGTGTGTAGAAATGCCTGTTATGCACCTTATTTTCCTTGCCAAATTTTTTAACCTTCTCTTGCACAAAGTTCAATTTCCACTATGGAAGACCAAATATTTTCTTGGTCAATTTATGACAGCTGATGACATGCATCACAGGTCAACTTGCCGGTTTTCAAAATGCAGGGGTTTCCTTCTTGTCTCGCCCCATTTTTCATAACTCTAAAAATTTTAATTTCATGTGGTTATCCACTGCCAAGTCTTTCGGTAAAACATTATCTAGTGAGAAATAACTTTCTAACAAAAATCATTTATACCTACGCAAACACAGTGGATCGAGATCGGGAACGAACAAATAAACAAAGCCACAATAAGCCAATGGATTTAACATAGTAAATTGATATTATTTACACTTGCTGAACAATAACAACTATGGTAAATAGCTGATACATGAAGAAACATGCTTGCGAACTAAAAGGCAAAGAAATTACCAACAAAACGAGTAAAATGACTTCAAATTGTAAACAAACTAAACAATGTCATAATCCAAGAACTATTATATGAAGCATGGATTTGAAAAAAGCAAGAGCTTCAAATTACATATTGCACAATAATCCCACAATACTACATTGAAACTAGTAATTGTGAAATAATGGTAACAAACGGATCATTTGGAATCAAATGCAATTAAAAGGATACAAAGCAGGAGACAAAAATACAGCAATTACTCATTGGAAAACAGCAAAAATATTCAAGGCGCAAATCACATGCTGTGCCAGACTAAAGGTCAACATATAGATAAATAAAGCTAGACAATAGCAAACGAAAATTTTGCAATCACTGCTAAGAACTAAAATCAAGAACAGAAAGCTATATGTAGTAACTAAACTAAAGGCTACGCATAAATAAAGAAATAGGAAAATACTGATAACATACCAAATGTTATTGATAACTACACACCTCAGAAGACTTGGAAAATGACTTGTCTTTAAGACTGACACTCTTCAGATAAACTAACTGAACCGACTGAACTTACTTCAAGTAAATGGTAGCCAATTTACAATGGATTTTAGGAAAATAGAAAACTAACTAAAAACCAAATAAGGCTAGGGGGTAAATCTACTACTCACTAATACAGGATTTACCTAAGGAAAGAAGGAGTTTACCACTCCTGCACAACTGGAATTAGGTAAGAGAAATGTGTGGGGATAACACAACTACACAAGCAAAAATATGAGGAAATTTCATGAGTAATTATGGGTAAACAAGCAAATAATAGTAATTAGGATAATGAAAAGAAGTTGAAAATAATTGGAATAAAAATAAACACAAAATGAACACAAGTGACCTAGTCACTGTCTCACAGTTCAATCAAACGACAGACAAATAACTTATTACAGGTACACCCAGCAAGCTAATATCACTTAATACCTTGCAATGTTCCTTTTTAAAACCTTTTGAGCAGGAATAATGAATATGGCTGAAAAAATTATTTACGGGATAAATAATACTGGTGGATCGTTTGGATGCATCATTTGCAACTAATCATGAGTGACTGTGAGCACTTCAGAAAATAAACTTGTAAGGAATTCTGACAAAAAGTAACGCAAAATTAATCAGAACTGGTTTATTACACATAAATTATTACTTGTTCGTGTTATAAAGAAACGAGAAACAGTGAGCAACTTACCAAAATGGATGCTAATCGACGCGAGGTCCTTGAAAACAAGAAATCACTCTGCAAAATATGATTTAATGTGGTTATCCATGCATTATCGAATCTTGTAGGAAAACTTTTAACTTTCATAACAAAATTCCCTTATGCCTAGTATGCATTAAAAATGTAGAACAGGAGTGGAAAGCTGAAAATTCTCAAGAGAACTAACAAATGGAGCAGCAAGGTGAAGTCATTTCATACTCGAGCAAACAGCGCAACTGATCAGTGAAGCAGTCCAATTTGAACACTGATCGAGGTGAGATGACTGTTCCATTGCTCCGAAAAAGTTCAAAGTCGTAATGAGAACGGGTACATTATACGATGCTCCGATCTTGCTTAGCTTTAAGTAAGATTTTAAAGCGAGTAGACATTAAGGGTTTGTTATGGCTAAAACTGATTGAATGCATTATATATTCTTCATCGTCATTTGCTTTGTGACACCCTCAATTTTGAATCTAAAAACCCTCTCTGTTCAGAAAAAATTCAAGATGCATCATTTACTTACTTACCTTCTCGATGTGCAAGAAAAGAATGGAGGGCAGTTTTTACATTGTAGTTCGATCACACAAGAAACAAATAATTTAGCACCGTGACACCTCAAGCTAATTGTTACTTATTATCTTGCAACGACAGACAAATATCTGATTACACCCAGCAAGCTAATATTACCTTGCAATGTTCCTCTTTAAAACCTTGTGAGCAGGAAAAATGAATCCGGCTGAACAAAAAATTAAGGGATAAATAATACTAGTGGATCATTTGGGTGCGTCATTCGCAACTGATCATGAGTGACGGTGATCATGATCACTTTAGAAAATAAACATATCAGGAATTCTGACGTAGTCAGTAACTTGATCCAAACTGAGTAAAGAGAAAACAACAAAAAGTAACGCAAAATTCGTCAGAACTGGTTTATCACACATAAATTATTACTTGTTTGTGTTATTAAGAAATGAGTAACAGTGAGCAACTTACCAAAATGGGTACTAATCGACGTGAGGTTGACAACAAGAAATGACTCTGCAAAATTTGATGATTTAATGTGGTTATCCATTTTAACTTTCATAACACAAATCATTTATGCCTAATATGCAAAAAGAGTGGAACTGGAGCGGAAAGCTGAAAAGTTCTCAAGAGAACGGATCGAGGTGAGATGACTGTTCATGATTGCTCGGAACAACTCACAAAATACATGGTTTCGTTCGGCGAGGTTCAAAGTTGTAATGAGAACGCATACATGTACATTATACGAGGCTCTGGTCTTGCTTAGCTTTATGTAAGACTTTAAAGCGAATAGACATTACGGGTTTGTTATGCCTAAAACTAATTGAATGCATTCTTAATCGTCATTTGCTTTGTGACACCCTCAATTTTGAATCTAAGCGGATTCAAAAACTAAAAACCCTCTCTATTCAGGAAGAATTCAAGACACATCATTTACTTACTTTCTCGATGTGCAAGAAAAGAATGGAGGACAGTATATAGTTCGATCACACAAGAAACAAATAATTTAGCACCGTGACCCCTCAAGCTAATTGTTACCCATTACCTTGCAACAACAGACAAATAACTTATTACACCCAGTAAGCTAATATTACTAAATACCTTGCAATGTTCCTCTTGAAAACCTTCTGAGCAGGAATACTGAATACGGCTGAAAAAAAGTTAAGGGATAAATAATACCGGTGGATCATTTAGATGCATCATTTGCAACTGATCATGAGTGACAGTGGTCACTTCAGAAAATAAATATGTAGGGAATTCTTAGTCACTAACTTGATCAAACTGGGTAAAGAGAAAACAAAAAGTAACGCAAAATTCATCAGAACTGGTTTATCACAAATAAATTACTTGTTCGTGTTATTAACAAATGAGTAACAGTGAGCAACTTACCAAAATGGATGCTAATCAATGCGAAGTCCTTGACGACAAGAAATGACTCTGCAAAATTTGATGATTTAATGTGGTTATCCATGCATTATCGAATCTTGTAGGAAAACTTTTAACTTTCATAACAAAATTCCCTTATGGCTAGTATGCATTAAAAATGTAGAACAGGAGCGGAAAGCTGAAAATTCTCAAGAGAACTAACAAATGGAGCAGCAAGGAGAAGTCACTTCATACTCGAGCAAACAGCGCAACTGATCAGTGAAGCAGTCCAATTTGAACACTGATCGAGGTGAGATGACTGTTCCATTGCTCCGAAAAACTCAAGTAATGGTTTCGTTCGGCGAGGTTCAAAGTCGTAATGAGAACGGGTACATTATACGATGCTCCGATGTTGCTTAGCTTTAAGTAAGACTTTAAAGCGAGTAGACATTAAGGGTTTGTTATGGCTAAAACTGATTGAATGCATTCTTCATCGTCATTTGCTTTGTGGCACCCTCAATTTTGAATCTAAAAACCCTCTCTGTTCAGAAACAATTCAAGATACATCATTTACTTACTTACTTACTTACTTTCTCGATGTGCAAGAAAAGAATGGAGGGCAGTTTTTACATTGTAGTTCGATCACACAAGAAACAAATAATTTAGCACCGTGACACCTTTTTTTTTTTTTTAATTGTTACTTATTATCTTGCAACGACAGACAAATATCTGATTACACCCAGCAAGCTAATATTACCAAATACCTTGCAATGTTCCTCTTTAAAACCTTGTGAGCAGGAAAAATGAATCCGGCTGAACAAAAAATTAAGGGATAAATAATACTAGTGGATCATTTGGGTGCGTCATTCGCAACTGATCATGAGTGACGGTGATCATGATCACTTTAGAAAATAAACATATCAGGAATTCTGACGTAGTCAGTAACTTGATCCAAACTGAGTAAAGAGAAAACAACAAAAAGTAACGCAAAATTCGTCAGAACTGGTTTATCACACATAAATTATTACTTGTTCGTGTTATTAAGAAATGAGTAACAGTGAGCAACTTACCAAAATGGGTACTAATCGACGTGAGGCTCGACAACAAGAAATGACTCTGCAAAATTTGATGATTTAATGTGGTTATCCATTTTAATTTTCATAACACAAATCATTTATGCCTAATATGCAAAAACAGTGGAACTGGAGCGGAAAGCTGAAAAGTTCTCAAGAGAACGGAGCGAGGTGAGATGACTGTTCATGATTGCTCGAACAACTCACAAAATACATGGTTTCGCTCGGCAAGGTTCAAAGTTGTGATGAGAACGCATGCATTATACGAGGCTCTGGTCTTGCTAAGCTTTATGTAAGACTTTAAAGCGAGTAGACATAAAGAGTTTGTCATGGCTAAAACTGATTGAATGCTTTCTCAATCCTCATTTTGCTTTGTGGCACCCTCAGTTGAAAGACTTAAGTCTCAAGCTCCAGTCCAACCCGGCCCTAAAAAGGTCACCTAGAATTTTCGAGACCTTTTTTCTGGCTGAAATTTTCGAAAGGTAAGTTTTTATCCCTATAATTTTCGGATCACTAGACTTTCAGCTAGGAAATCCGAACAGATGAAAAATTTTTAGAGGATAAAAATATGCCTATATCTGCCGTTTAAATACTAAAATACGTTAAACAATGCTATGTTTAAGTGGTTTTGAACTACATTCTCGTTGGGTGCCCCTGATACTATACGGGAAGCTGCGGGTTTTTTCAGATCCGATGAGGTTCGTAACATCAGAATGAGTCACATCTCTATTGATGACAGGTACCTGACAATCAGAGTGGAGAAAAGCAAGACAGACCAGGGAGATGAGGTTGTGATTGCCCAGTCAAGCAGTGGTGTCTGTCCAGTTTCGATACTCAAAAGATTACTTAAGCATGTTAGATATTAACCCCCACTCTAACGAATTTATCTTTAGAAGTCTGGTCCAAACTAATCGTTTCATGAGCTAATTCCAAAATGATAAACCAATTTCGTACACGACGTAGTGTAGTAGAGCTGAAATATGTAAAATGCGGCCTTTGAATGAATATGAATTAACTGGTAATGAAATATTTCTGCGGCATGAGAGCAGTGGGGACTGGGCCTGTTCAGTGCATCATGGGACACGATGACAGTCATACAAGAGAGTTTTGTCACATGGAAGATCATTCTTGGCCAACGCCAGTACTATGGACGTTTTTTTATTTCTTATTTTATTTTTTATTTCTCTACCACAGTTTAAATAGTAGTTCACACTCGTTTCAATTCTGTCTTAGCAGCGTGGCCTTCGTAGGATTGGCATTCAGAGCTTACTTATTAAGTCATGGATCCTACCCAGGTTTCCTGCCTTATTTTCCCCCCAACGGGGATTTTTTCCGGCAGGTTTCTCCTGGCCTCCGTCGGGGCAGTAGCTGTTTCTGTAAACTGCCGCCTAGCTCTGTAATTCTTAGGTAGGGATAGGGTTAGTTATCGAAGTTATCGTAGTGTAATCAAGTGTGATCACGACTCTACTGGTCTCAGCCGAGACTGCCCAAACAAACCCAATGGCTTTCTATTCATGTTGCGCACTGCATAGTGCACCTGAAATCTAGTAAATTTGTAATCTCAGATCTTTAAAGTGCGCTCGGTAATCGCTTTGGAGGCAAAGCAGATGGGTAAAGAAATTAAACAATCCGTTTTTTGTGCTTGGTCTATCGACCACTTATTTATTTTTCTGAGAGGTTTTACAATTTGTGGTTTCTTTTAGTGAATCCTAGGGTTTACAAATGGTTTCTAAACAAAGTCAAAATCCAATAGGTGTCAACACAAACAAAGGACCACAAAGGGAAAATCGCTGCACACGCAAGATTCGAGCGACCAACGCCAATAACATCAGAGACAAACAGTTTCAGCTACAGAACTCTTAAGTGGCTAGCGGCTTGGTGGATATTCAACGAGGCTGGACAATCTGCGAGCATTAAGTCTAAGCACCCATTTCAAATAGCGCTGATAAACAGCTTTTAACTCTAAGCACCCACTTTAAAATGGTTAACTTTCAATAACTGTGTGACTTGCATTGCATGTTGACTCGCATGGCTCGCTGGCTCACATTCAATCAACAACATAACGAAGTCTCAAACTGTGGGGCTAAAAGAACATCGGTATCAACAGAATACAGACATTAAAAAACTGAAAAGAAATACCAAACGATTGTGCTCGAAAATAAAAAAAACTGCGGTGATCGAAAATGATTAATTGACGAGACGCCGACACACTACACGTCATTGTTAATTTTATGGTATATAACGAATTGTAATCACACAAGTTAATAGGGAGCTTAAAGGGGCTAGGTCACGCTATTTTAGGCATTTTCAGCACTGATCGAATGGTCATAGAATTAACTAAAATATCAAAATAACTGTTCAAAACTATAGAAGAACTCTAACAAAACACAGGGAAGCCAAGATGGACAAAACTGGAGAGGATTGAAATGGATTGAGTTTGGGTAAATTTGAAAAACGTCGGCCCACCTTTTTTCAAATTTATATCAGTCTATATCAAAATGTCATTTACAAAGCTTGAAAATCATTCTCAGTTGTTATGTGGCCGTGATTTTGCAAATGAAAGACTCTTGCTCTGCCAATATGACGTTTAGAGCTCATAATTAACAAAATTAAACAAAATTACCTAAAATAGCGTGACCTAGCCCCTTTAAGCACGCACGTTTTTGAGACGCGAACGGCAACCGGAAGAGAAAATTTAACATGCCAGGGCAGTGGTATACACCCAGATTTTTATACTAATCATCTCTAATTGAGAAAAGATACTTAGCAATGTGAATGTGGTTGTGTGAAGACAAGTTAAAAGCGAAAACAGCTCACTTCCGGTTGCCGTCCGCGTCTCGAAAACGCGCGTCCTTAAGCTCGCTAATGCACTTAGTCCAACGGCGCGTAAGCAACTGGAAGGAGGTTTTAATGAGGTACAAGACATGTAGGTATACGAAGGCCTTTTTTTTATTGATATATATAGTTATCTATTTATTAATAAGATGCAAGGACTGAGTTAAATGTTTAATGTATCAGGTTTGTGCCCATCAGCGTCAGAAAAATGTTTATTTTCAAACCAGGTTTTGCGGGAAAGTAAACAATATGATTAAATTAACTAACTCAATGTCTTGATTAAGATTATTTGTGTATTGTACTGGAATTTGATGTAGCATTCACATTTAAATAATATGGAAATACCTGGAAAAAAATTTTTAAATATATAAACATCAATGAAAAACCAAGTGAGCTTTCGCGCGCAAACATGATAATCTTCACACGTGAAAATATCACTGTTGCTATGGTCACATATAAAAATCGGGTCTTCTGATGCCTGTCGTGAAATGATCTCTTATTTCATTGGTGTTTATATAATAAATAGAATATTACATGACCGCTTGTAGATACGAAATTTCTCTTCTCGTGTTGAAAATTTTTTAACTTATTCGCTGCGCTCGCTCATGAAATATTTTTCAACACGAGACTCTTCTACATTCCCAAGGTTTGAATTGGATACAACATTGATTTAGCCGATTAGGCCCATTTATTTCGTGGACTCAAAGCAGTACATACATCAGTATTACAAAATGGAAGTTACATTCCTAAACTGCAATAAAACATAACACCTATATCTTCATCAAATTGTTGTTAAGGGTGGAAAATCTCTTTTTGCAACCATGTCCTGAATTGTTCCTTCTATGGTAGCGTTCTTCTCCAGTTTCCCAGAAGTCGAAAAGGGATCAGATATTCACTAAGAAACAGTGACTTCAATATCCATATTTTTAACAACTACGGAAGCATTCTTTGAGATATCAAGGACCTCACAAACTAGCTGGTCATATACGACGCATTCCCCTGACGAGTGTGATGGTCTACCATGTGTATTTTGGGAGATGTGATGCAACGAAATCGAAATTAATTACTCCACGTGAAATTAATGTACATATAGAACGGTGTCCTAGCTGGAGACTTTTGAACAACTGACTTTGTTTTGCGAGCAAGAAAATTTATTTAACAAGATCGTTTTTTGGTGTGTTATAGATTGTGTGACACAGGAACCTGCATTATATTAATGTTCTGTTAAAGACTTGCCTGTACGTAGAGTAGCCGAAATTTGTCATATTGATCAAGGAAGTGTATATAGAATAGCAAAAGAACCGTTTGCTTTCTCAAAAAATTGTAAGGAAAGTGTTCAGAGTGGCCCAAGCCCCAAATTGAGAAGCCGGCAGACAAGACTGCTTCTGAGAACGGTAGTCCGTCTATGAGAAAGAGAAGGGATTTTACTTCACTTGTAAGCGGCTCATGGAAGAGGCAGGAATCTCACAAAGGAAGTGTCCGTAATTATAAGAGCAGTATCCCTTCACCACAACGAGTCACCAAAATTGAATGGGTCTAAAATGGTAAAACCGTGATTCGTACTAAAAATGCAGCGGTGTAAATAGTGAGCTAATAAACCGGGACACTGAAAAAACGCAGACTGCAGACTGTGCAGACCGTCTGTAAAATGAAAATTCTGTTAGCCTGAATTGGGCCTAAATGACATTCTGTTAGCCTAATTAGGCCTTAATAACATTCAAGTTAGCCTGTTTACGGTTAGCTCTAAATAATAGTGAGGGTAACGCCATATTTTACCCCTGGTCTGCACAGTCTGCAGTCTGCGTTTTGGCGTGACAGTAATAAACCAGAGTTATATAAGTTTTACGCTTAACCTGCCTAGTGGGACCTGTTTTCAAGTAGCTTTTTACCGATTTGTGCATGGTGACGTTCTCAATTTCTTATAAAATTGTTTAAGGATAATTTAACTAATGACTACCAGTGACTGGGTATATATATGTAAATGAAAATTTTGCAGTTTTATTTATCTACAGATAGTTAATAAAAATTCGCCAAAAAGTTTATCAATATACTTTTATTATATACCGAAGATTTCGCAGTAATTTAAATCTCATTAACTGCGAAAGATTTTCCCCCACAAATATTGGAGCCACAAATTTCGCAGTTATCAAAATGTCATTAACGGCGAAAGATTTCCCCCTAAATATATATATTAGAACCACAGATTTCGTAGTAAATGAAATGTCACTAACGGCGAAAGTTTCCCTCTAAAGATGTATTGGAACCACAAAATTCGCAGTTATTGAAATGCCATTAACGGCGAAACGTTTCCCTCTCTGTATATTATTACGGGACAGATTTTGTAGACACAGCTGCAGCGTTTTAACTTTTTTATGCTGGCATGGAACTTCAGCACTCTGCCGTTTCCGGCAGCTAACTCTCTCGGGGATTTAAACTACCAAAACTGGCGTTTTCATACGCTCTTGCGGAGCTATGATTGATTGACTGGCAATAAACTAACTAAACTAACATCCAGGAATTGTCCCACTCCTTCAAGTTCTTGAATTTGACAAGTCCAGGAAAGAATATGAAGACATGCAAGAGACGGTCGATCAGGAATCTTAGCGAAAGTGAACGAAAAATGGGGAAATACCAGATGGAAGGACGAGAGTACCTTTAATTATCTCGCCTTCGAGAAATTTTGCATTCTTTCTCGCTCCCTATCAAGCACACCTACAGAGAAACACCAAAGATTTGTACGTGGATATCACATACACAAATAACAATGGATTTCCAGACCTTTATTACTGAACATGGTTGCTTTTAACGAAATTACCATGGCGCCGAGTTTAACGCGGTTGCGAGAGTTCTTTTGAATAAACAAGACAGCGATGCCTACGCAATAGCTATTCGTGAAATATTTACCCACATTACTAAAATACACCCGTCGTTTAAAAATGGGCAGACTCTTCGGCAGATCATGGTAGATTTTGATCAAGCAGAATATAACGGCTTTGAAAGAAGTATCGGAGCGGAACTCTGCGAGAAAAGTTTGCGCGGGTGTACTGTGCACTGGAAAACGTCTGCTAATCGAGTAAGTGATATTGTTACAAAACGCAAAGAGGAATATAAAATCTTTCGCTACATTGGACATGCCATACAAGATCTAACGAATCAAACAGACGTCAAGTTGGCTTTCGACGTCTTTTGTGGTGTAAAGAATATAACCGAGGCGAAACATCTCTTTCCACCTGATCTAGCTGCTACTTGTAATCAACAAACCAATGCCCATTGGTCTCAGTCAGCGCTTTGGGTGAGGTGGTGGATAAGAGAGAGAATTCTGAAAACGTTTTGTAAGGCCTACACTTTACGAGATAACGAAGAGTGGGACGCGGCACCCAATACTAACAATGCCGTCGAGTCCCTAAATAGTCAGTCATTTGGTGAAGGATGTAGTAACATTACGATGCTCATGAAGAATATTTACATGGAAGACAGGTTACATGCCGTCAAAATTGTCGCAAGTGAGCAAAACATTAATGCAAGTTACGAGAATAACAACCAAGTAGCAAAGGAAAAGAAAATAAAAAAGAGAAAGCGATCTCGATTAAGTTTGAGAGGAGCAAACAGTCCGCTAAATGAAAGCGAAGCCCAAGTGGAACAAACACCTCCCGATAAGAGAGCGAGGTTAGACAAACGACCATCAAAACGGAAATTACACGTAGGAGAAATGATGATTGGGACACACGGGTTGAAGTAGAGTACGAAGAGAATGTTGACGGAGTTGCAAAGAATCTTGGATGGATAAAGGGCACGATTAACCGCTTACTAACCGAGCGCGAGGGCCGTACTGGGGAATATTGGCCCGAGGTCGTTTCGCTCGGTCTGTACTGCCACGACCGTGGGCCAATGTTCCCCAGTACGGCCCGAGCAAGCTCGGTTAGTAAGTTGTTTATTATATGGCACTCTGTTTCTGATAGTAAAATGCACTTCCGGTGCAATCAATCTTTTTAGCTTTTTATCTTTTAGCTTTTTATCTTTCAATCTTTTTAGCTTCTTATCGTAGTTTCACTGTGAACAATGCCAATATTCACAGTTTTTTTTTCGCTGTTTTGGTTGCAAATTATGAATTTGCCGGCTTTGCTCCAAAACAAAAATTTACGGCTTGGCCTGTTTCCACGGAAATGGTCCGTACTGCAAAATCCCGACCGAGAAAGAACCAATCAGAGCGCTGGGATTTGCCCAAGACTGGCTTTGCTATATAATAATATGGATTACGATAAATTGAACGGGTACTTTGTTCAATTTCCGGATGATGTAGATTGGATAAAAACTCTAAACAGCAGGGACGTGAGAATAATCAAGT
>NC_090877.1:342500-345000 GCF_036669935.1 Montipora foliosa
TTACAAAAAGGACACTCAAACAGAATCCTGTTATGCACCGTTTTTTGTTGTTACCCTCTGCTTTCCGTAGAAGATAATCACTGCTGATTACTATTACTAGTTCTTGACAACATTAAAAGCCGAATAGGAAAGTCTTTTGACAACAGATGGAGAAGTCAGAAATTGATGAAACTGAAACTGATGAGGTAATCATCCGCATGATATAGACCTGAAAACTGAACTGGTAAAAAGGTATTTACACCATGAGCGAAGTTCTCCATTCCAAGAGCCAAAACCTGAGCCCTAGACAGGGGTTTTCTCCACTCCTCTATCGGAATATGGAACTGACAACCTCCCAGAAATTACTGTTGCAGAAACAACTGATAACCAGGTTCTTCAATAGACGTGTCCAAAAGAATCTGCTCGTCTCTGTGTAAGGTTTTTTGCCTTATTTGTTTTTTTTGATTGCGTTTATCCTCCAATGATTGGCACATCACAGTCCTCCTTCCTTCGTTATTAGAATGTGTCTCTGTTTAGCTGTCGTTCATATGTTCCATTTACAAAAAAAAGTCACCTTCACAGTCAAGTGATCTGTTTTTTGTCGTCGGATTGAAATTAAAGTAGGCTGGTTATTGACCTGATTGGTCAATCCAGCCCCACTTTTCCATGCTTCCCTCTTTGTTTCGGGCGAATTCAACATCATCCAATCACAGACTTTGTTTAAATCATTGAAGACAGAATCTGTTTTCGAACGATCTGAGGTGATCCTTCCCGGTGCAATTCACTGATCTTCTGATTTATCCGCACAATAGTCTAAAATTTCTACAAAAAAAAAAATTAATAATCATCCCAAATTCACCTGCAAGCAAAGTTCATTTAAATAGTTGAGACAAAAAAGAAAGGTTCGACGGGAAAGACAACACAAAGTTTACGAAAGTTGGGCGGTTTCCAGTTCGCTGAAACTCTTTGAAGAAGTGAATACATACATCTTATTCGATGGTTTAACATATAATGCGCGGATATTTTGCGAGTTGCGTAGTATTATAAATACCAGCAATGAGCAAAATGTCCGCGAGTGTTATACGTTAAACCATCGAATAAGAGATTTAGTATTCCACTATACAAAAAGGTGTTATTTTGCTTCAATTTTATTTGGTAAGAGTGTTTCTAAAAAAATGCATCATCTGTCCTTCAGGGCGCTTGCGAACGATGTAAACGGCACAGAAAGCCAGCCAAATGTCCTTTATTTGATTGTATAAACGAAATGACGAGAGACAAGCGATGACAAGCTAAATTCTCGGGCTTTGTATCGTGTTGAAAACAATTTCGTTCATCGAAAACTCCAGTTCCGTCCGTATTTGCTCTGTTCTACAGTGTAATACCGTCTCATATTTTGCGCGTTCTCTTGACCAAATATGGTAAAATGACGTAATAGTGGAATAATAAATACATCTAATTCGATGGTTTGACTTATAATACACGCGGATATTTTGCGAGTTGCGTAGTATTTTTCCGAGACCCGAAGAAGCAATAAGCAAAATTGTCTCCGAGTATTATATGTTAAACCACAAAATAAGAGATATACACTAAGCCTGCATACTTTGAATTATTTGCTTGTAAGCGTCAGCGGCTGGTGATTCCGGAACCTCAGACAAAAATGACTTTCCTTCATCACAGCAGCGTCCTATCCGAGGATCGAGGGGTACTTGGCCAAGGAAAGCTACTTCCATCTCGGCCGCCATTTTTACTGCCCCGCCTGTGGTTGGTGGGAAGATCTTTGACTCTTTCTGCGGTGAGAGAAAAAGAAGCGGTTTCTTGCATGATGTGAATGAAAAGAATTCGAATTGTTAATGCTAAAATCAATTACAACTACACCCCTAATTTCATGAGATCTCAAGAAAAATGCACAGCGGTTTTTAATTTAGTCTCGTGAAACCAAATATGTTAATTGCAACGCGACGAAGCAATCAGAACCCTAAAGCCAAGATTCAATATGTCGTGGTGTCACTGTCTGCCGACAGTCCCAGATTTTGTCGAGAAACTGTCGAGGGGTGGAGAGACACTGGAGTGAAGAAATTTACAGTACTGGATTACCGAAATAAATGAGAATGCCCTCTGTCTCAGCCAATCAGTATTTAGTAATTTTGCCCTCTGTGTTTGTAAACGCTATTACACCACGCAGCAGCCTACCGTTTGCCGTATTAGATAAACTTCCATGCTAATTCTCATGAAGAAGTCCTCCTGTCTCCTGAATTGTCGCCGACCATTGCAGAAATACAGAGGCGTCGGAAATGTCTATGATTTCCTTTTTTCAGCAGTAGCCGGTAAAATTTGACCACCGGTGAAATCCCCGTATCTATGAAAACGTGGCTTTGAGTGCGGGAAAATAGTCTAAGCGCACGCAAGCAGCCATTAGTTTTGGTTTTGCTTATCATTACTTGGAACAGCGGCGCAAGAATTTTAAGTAAATCATTGAGCATATACGTTGTAGCAATTTTAATTGTGTACATGAATTTAAGAA
>NC_090877.1:352500-362500 GCF_036669935.1 Montipora foliosa
TTTTATTGCTGTCAAAGCAACAGACAGCTAATAGTGTCAGGTTTCATACATACCCCTAACATACCCCTACACTGTAACTCCATCCCTAAAATCAGTATTAATTTTACTATGGTAAACTTCCTAATAAAATGGTTACATGTTGGCTCCGGCCCTTTGTATAACTCACTTCTTTGAAGGTTGTTCTTCATCATTGCTTCCTAGTTCAAAAGAGCTCTCTTCCTTTAACACTTGGGGATTATCACCGTCTATTGAGAACCTGGTCTATTTTTAATGAACTCAAGTTTGGGACTTCATCCAATTGCAAAGGCCTGGTAACTGAGCACAAGAATGTGTTGACGCAAAAAATCACGGTTCGAGCAGTTTTCACGCGAACACAAAAGGAAGGGCAGAACTTGGGGATAAATTATGAAACCTGCATGGGATATTAAAGGGTGACAACGAATTACCTGGATCTGGTCCTACTGTTTTACTTGATGCGCAAATGGTTTGGTTCGGACATCCTTGACATGCAGAGCTTTTCCCTGCCTGTTCGCTACCTGTTCCAGGACAGTCTGCAATTAAAAAAAACACCACTAAATAAATATATTCATGCAGCGAACGTTTGTAAAGTGATCTCTTTTTCTAAACTCTAATCGTCAAAATATTCTCGTTTTAAAGTAGAATTACGTTCAGGCGCATTCTCCGGCACGTCCGCCATCTTGTTTTTTTTAAGAGCCCACGATGATGGTGCTGGCGCATGGTCATTGCTTCCAACATGAAAAGGAAAATGGCGGAAGAAGGGTCTGGTAAATATTTTTTGTTTATCTCAAAAATTGTTTGTGGGGCAGCAAATTCAAATCTTGATGATAGAATAGTTACTGTCTTAATTTTAGTAATAGATGCCGACGACAAGTTGGAGTCCGATAGAAAGTGCGAGCGCACGGATTCTTCTCAGGACCCGTGTCGGGAGCAATGTTGTCCCAAAAATGCTGATGTTGACAACGAGAACGCGGAAATGAACGAGACGTCGAAAGAAGATTTTAGCGTGGAGGAGAAAGAGAAGGACTCAACAGAGGATGAACCCGCTTCGTCTTGCAGAGAGACGGCAAGTTTTAGAGTGGTTTGGAACAAGAAAAATTATGAAGTCACTTTCCCTGTTGACGAAACAGCTGATTGCCTGAAGCAACATATAGAAAATCTGACAGGTTTGCTTTTCTCGTGTTTTTGCTTAATTAACTCTAAAATGAAGAAAGATTTCTCCGAAACGCCTCATTAAATTTACTCCAAGTTCCTTGAATTCAAAAACAGCCCCAGTTAGTAGCCTCCTTTGACGGGGATATGGAAATGAATGAAAGAACCCTTTCCCACCCCTCCGACAGAAAAAGGGTGATTTTGGTTTCGCTACGTGGACCTTTTTGCAGGAAGTCAAAAATGGACTTTTTCCACTTGTTAAAACACAGTCATTTTCAATGAAAGAGAGTTTGTTAACATCATTGTTTACAATTTTAACATAATTTCTTTCCTCATTTACTTACAAATTTGCTTATAGGGGGCATTGTATTTTAGACCAATCTGCCTAAGGAAAACTTGGTAAATGCAAGGATCATCGCAATACAAGTAGCATAGAGAGAGGGATTGAGCTTCAATATGCATTTTTTTGAGTTTATATAACAGCTCCACTTCAGGATCAGGCTACACAGTCATACAAGATCCTGCCCAAATCCCCAGCACTAACTATCGCCTCTTCGAGATTAGGATGCCACTACTACTACTGCTACTATAACAGCATACAAATTTATGCACAAAAACGAAACACAGAGGAATTGTTAACACTTTGCAAGCAGGACTGCACACTAACTATTATTTTAATTCTCAGAAACAGACACTTTGTAGTTAACACTTAAGTTTTAAATTCTCATCCTGTTACAGTAAATGAGTCATCTCCATAATTTTGGCTTTGAATTGAGCAAAATATTAGCTGATAAATTATTGGGTGCCAAAACTTAATGGTTTATGAACCAGAGGTTAACCCACTTCAAACATATGTTGGGTTTTATATTCTTTAAATTTTACATGTATTAACGTAATTATTGGCCTATTAGGAACAACCAAAATGGATGTAGAGCAGCCCTTTTTTCACATAGGTCGTGGGACTAGGTCCTGTTAAAGCCTGATTTTTTCCAGGCTGTCTCTTTGATTTTTGGACTTTGAAAAATGCTTCTAATGTTCATAACTGCAATAATCTAACCTCCTTACTTATTTATATTTTAATTTTTTTCATTTTTTTTTTAGGTTTACCCGTGTCAATGCAGAAGCTTATGTACAAAGGTAATAATTATAGTAATCTGAAAACAGAAACTTTCCTTTGTCAGGAGTTTTGAACTATGGGGATCCAGGCAGGCACTTTGTTAGTAGCATTTACTTTTCCCTATTGTATCTCTGGTTCAATGACATTGCTAACCCTTGAACCCCTTAACTACTCCCATTGGTGATGAAAACCTATAAAATCTTCCTCCTAGGAGTCAGTGGGTTTGCTTAATAAAGGGGAAGTAGAGATTGTTAACCAATCGACTCCTAAACCGCATCTATTGGCACTGGCATTAGACAGAATAAAATCTATTAAGTCTCACTTCTAGGAGTCAATTGATTAATATTACTCTGTCACTATTGGAAGTTGGATGCCTGAGACATTCAGGAGCTTGCAGTATTGGCAGCCAGCTCCTAAATGGAGACTGCGCCCATGCCTGGGAAATCCTTGCAACCCAGCTATGAGCCCCCATGCAGCATGGGAGACAGGCACCCATCACACTAAAAAAACATTGGAAAAGGGGAGAGGGAAGATAACCGCTAAAATGCTTCACAAACACTCTTTTCCCACAACACAACTACAATGTTATTGTTACGCCCTACAGCACGCAAGCACGAGAAATCGTGCAGCAGGGATGGCGCAGTGGTGAGAGCACTTGCCTCCCACCAAAGCGGCCCATGATTCCCTGACCCAATGCCAGAAGTGGGTTGAGTTTTTGTTAGTTTTCTACTCTGCTCCGAGGGTTTTCTTTGGGTTCTCTGGCATGTTCAGTCATAGTAGCAAAATATTAATGAATGTGAAGGCCTTAATATTTTAGCCTGCAAGCAGGCTCTTCCTTTGAAATGGTGTGCGGCCAAAATATGGGGGCTTTGTTGCTAGTTTCGAAGGGAAGAGCCTGCAAAGATCCCTGCAGTTCTTCAGTTTTTCCCACTGCTGATCTGTCAAATCATCAAAGTGAAACGAACCAATCAGATCAGATCAGATCAGAAGAGGTAAATAAACTGTAGCATGTCAAATCTGAAGAAGTTGTTGTTACTAAATGGCTTTGAGTTTCACACAAGCAAAGAGCCCTTCCACTAAATAAAAGAAGGGAAGATGATCAAAATTATATAGAAAATTTCTGGGGGAAAAAGCGACCACTAACGTCACGTTTTAGCATCGGTGCACAGAAAACCATGAGTCCCCTTTGTGAGTAGAGTGCATGCGAGATATTCAAATTTCCTGGCCCATCTCAATGTCAAAGACCTTCCTGACAACGCTACAAGCGTGAAAGTCTTGGTGTTAATACCGAATGGGAATGAAGATCCATACAGCAAGTGACAAAGCCACAGTTTGGCTTTTAAAGAATCTTGCGCTAAAAGGATGGCAAGCAGCTGCAAATGTCTTTCTCAAAGTTGTGTATGAACCAACGCGTGAGGATTTTCTGATCGCACTCAACAGGCCTGTGAATAAAGAATTCAGGGAAATATTGTCAATTCGAAACTATTTTTAAGAGAACAACATTGAATATTGTCAATTCGAAACTATTTTTAAGAGAACAACATGTCTTCGACCTTGCAGCGTTCTCAAACACATTTGTCGTGAAGGACATTGACATGTATTTGTCTTTATGCGCAGTTTCATGTGGAACTGACCTGGAAGGTGACCGAAACACTACAAATACCATTGCCTTAGCCACAACAACTGAAGCACGCCATTGCATTAAGGATTTATTGGCATTCTATGCTGTTATGCCTTTTCCTGTAGAAGACTCTTTATTGGGTGGAAGAGAGACACTTGCCGAGATTACACTCGCCTTGTTGAGTTGAACTGAAAATCTTTGTGTTGTTTTAACTGACAAGTGTCAATCGCAAATTGACCAATCAGCAATTTGCATTCTGAACGTATATACTCACTGAAGAACTGCCGGGATCTCTGCAGGTTCTTCCTCTCCTTTAGAAACTAGTAACCAAGCCCCTATATTTCACCCCGGTGCCATTTTCAATGGAAGAGCCTTCTTGCAGGCCATTAATATTCTGACTAGCTTTCACTTTTTGTTGTTAAATCTACAGGTCTTGTCAAAGATGGCAGCAAAACTCTTAGGGAGTTAAATGTTACAAATGGAGTCAAAATGATGGTTGTTGGGTCAACCATAAATGATGTTATGAAAGTCACTCCCCCTCCCCCTGGGGCATTAAAAGAAGAAAAAACAACCTCAGGTAAGATAGGGTGGGATGAGATAGAACACAAGTATAGTATTTTCCTGTCCCCCTTCTACTACCAGGGTGATAAATTGTCTAAGGAAAATGTCGGTGCTTGCGCTAGGTCGTGTCCAGGTTTGACCCAAACCCTGCTTCCAACAATGTAACACAAAAGAAAATATCCATTCTTTTATAAACTGCAATATTGGGGGGGTGGGAGGTGGAATAGTACCCTTAATGTGTGGAAAAAATAACTGATAATATCTCTCAGTATTTCAATCAATCAGTATTTTTGAGCCCCTAATCAATATGGGATAGGAAGAGAAGGTTTGCCTGTGACTGACTTAAACCTTGTTATTATCCTTGTTTTTCTTACGGTAATTTTGTTTAAGACTGATGAACAACATTAATTTGATGTATGAGCATCTCTTTGAATTGCTAGATGAGGTACAATACTAAAAACTCCAATAAAACTGTATCTGAGTTTATTTTACATATTTAAGCTGTCAAAAGCACACACAAAAGCATAAATATTTAATAGAGTATACCTTCAAAAAGAATACTGACTGTAAACACCCGCATATAAAAACAAGACTGGATTAAGAACATCAGGCTGAAATTTGGCCAATAAAGCACCATATACAGTACTATTATAAGAACCAATAGCCTGATAAATAAAACATGTTAGTAAACCTGTGAATTTTTCGGGAATCTGCTGTAAACTTGTGCTAAAGAGAAGACACTAAACTTAACAAAAGAAAGTTGCATATTGTCATACAGTTCTTGGCAAAATTTTGTAACTCAGAGTTTCCATGTTGTTACAAATTGAAGGAGATATCCTGTTTTTGCAAAGACTCTCAGTTTGAAATACAAAGGTGCCTTATCTTGAAATGATAATTTTAGATTTAACATGACATCAATAAAAAGGTCCACGCTAATCAATTCTTTGTTTCAACTGATTTATTTTTTTATTTTTTCAGGCTCATCAAAGGAGCCTCTCTGTAACCAAAAGGTGATTTTTTTAATTTCCCATTCTTGTTTCCTTGCACTGAATTTTTAAAGGTCCTTAAAAAATTTAACAAGGAGTAATACTGTACTTTCATTTGTATTTTAGATGCACAAAAAAGTTTTAGACAAAGGAAAACCAGATGATGTGATGCCTGGAATCAAGAATAAAAAAGTATTATTTAGTTACGTTTGCACTATTGTTTTTCAAGTCATTTGGTTAGCAAGTGGGTTTGGAAGTTTGAACATCTAATACTTCAGCATCTGTTTACTCTTCCTCTGATCCTGATAACTGTAGTAGGTCAAAATAAGGGCGCGTTCGATTGACACTATTCCGGAATAAGAATACGTGGAGTGATGATTTAAAATACTATGTCTGGCGTTTTGCCAGACATAGTTTACTATGTTTAAAATAGCATTTTAGCAGATGTTTCACAATATCAATATGAATCTCCGCAAAAACGAAGGATTTCTAACTTCTATTCCATGTATTCCTATTCCAGAATACGGCCAATCGAACACGCCCTAAGATTCACTTTAAAATGATTTCAACATATTCCTAGTATTCCTTAGGGCTGCAAAGGGGAAGGGGCTGGTAAAACTGCAATAGCTCTACCATTTGTTGGCTTTTATTGCTCTCTTAGGGGTCCAGATGAAATTATGATGGGTGATAAATGGCAAAACAGTCACCCAGTTTTACAGTTGAAATTAAGGTCTCGCTGGCAAGCATGGCTAAGTGACGAGGGTGCTTGCCTTGAGATCCTGAGATCCTAGGTTCAAGACTAACATTATTCTGTCCACTAGCTGAAGTCATTCCTGGTAGTCCCTGATTCAACTCTTCAGTTGCTCTTGTAAAATAGTCAAATGGTTTGCCTCGACACAGTTGGGGTTCTTAAAGGTTGTTCAGTTCTTCTGTATCATTGATATGTTTCACTGACCCTGAAAAGCTCCGATGGGGAGTGGTCCATTAAGTAATAAACAATTCATAGTGTTATTATTATGGAATTCCTGCTTTGCACTTAGGCCATAATTAGTCTTGATCAGGAAAAATCACAAACTGTCGGTAGCAGTACATGTGAGCTCCATAAATGGGTCTAATAAGAAATTTGACTGTGCTTTTTAAAACAAACCTTTATTTTTTTACCTTGCTCCATTTTCTTGTTCATTTTTCCCAGGAAAAGTTACCAACAGTTCCAGTGGCTGGGATGTATAACAAATATGGTGGAAAGGTCAGATTGACCTTCAAACTTGAGTTAGATCAACTTTGGATTGGAACAAAAGGTAAATGGCAGGACTCATTACAGTGCAACGAGCCTTACCGTGGCCACCCAACAAACGTTCACATTTGAAAATTACATGTACGTGTAAATACGTCAACTCAACAACCCATGCAACAATGTTCAACTTACAACTGCAGTGCTGGAAATAACAGTCGGTCATCGGACATTGTTCGACCAAATTTTGAAAATGTCCGGCCAATTTCACATTGTGATCGGACACGATGACCGAACATCTCACCAGCACATCTTGAGTTCTCTTTTTCAAGGTGTTGTCAGTCAATAAATTATGTCCGGTCCAATTTGTCAAATGTCCGACCAAAAGGAAGATTTGAAAGGACATATGTCCTGTGAATAAAGAAAAATAATTTCCAGCACTGCAACTGTGCAAACTTTGCAAGGAGCCGTGACTGTCAATCAAATTCACTTATCCTGATTGGCGGACAATTTGTAAAAGAACTTTGTTAGGTGGCCACGGTGCGGTGCGTCGCACTGTAATATCCTTAGTGTTAAAGGAAAGGTCAATACCCACTGATCCTGGATCAAGACATCCTATGTTTATCTTATTGCTTGGTTCAAAAAACTAAATTTTCTTCATTCTTTGCATTATTACAGAACGAACAGAGAAGATACCAATGGGCTCTATAAAAAATGTCATTTCTGAAGCAATTCAGGGACATGAAGAATATCATATGATGGTATGAGGTGCAAAATTTGAGGATGACTGATTATGCATGAAAAGTGTTAATATGGGCTGTTGATTTCAGCCTAGTAATTTTGTCTAAAACAAAAAAAGATCTCCTAGTTCATTTAATATAGACCAAACCAAAGAAAATGGTTTTTAATGTCGACAGTTTCAGTGACTGTCGGCTGTCTTTATTATAGCTAAGAAACCAAAATTCAGAGTATTTTTCTTTGTTTTGGGCAATGTTCAGTGATCTACTAAATCTTTCTGTCGAATTTGTTAGCCCGGTGAATTTGTCTCCAATCCTAAAATTGTTAAAATATTTCTTTTTTTTTGTACTCGAGATTAAAGGAAAGGGAGCACTAATCGGGGACACTGTAAATTGAAATTAACAAGTTAACGCAAATCAAATCAAATTTTGGTTTTTTAGGAGAGGGGAAAACCGAGTAACCAGAGAAAAACCTCTCGGTACAGAGTAGAGAACCAACAAACTCAACCCACATATGACGCCGACTCTGGGAATCGAACGCGGGCCACATTGGTGCTCTCACCACTGCGCTATCCCTGCACCCCCTTCACTGCATCCCCCTTCACTGCATCCCCTTCACTGCATCCCCCTTCACTGCATCCCCCTTCACTGCATCCCCCTTCACTGCATCCCCTTCACTGCATCCCCTTCACTGCATCCCCCTTCACTGCATCCCCCTTCACTGCATCCCCTTCACTGCACCCCCTTCACTGCACCCCCTTCACTGCATCCCCCTTCACTGCATCCCCCTTCACTGCATCCCCTTCACTGCACCCCCTTCACTGCACCCCCTTCACTGCATCCCCCTTCACTGCATCCCCTTCACTGCATCCCCTTCACTGCATCCCCTTCACTGCATCCCCCTTCACTGCACCCCCTTCACTGCATCCCCCTTCACTGCACCCCTTTCACTGCATCCCCCTTCACTGCATCCCCTTCACTGCATCCCCCTTCACTGCATCCCCTTCACTGCATCCCCTTCACTGCATCCCCTTCACTGCACCCCCTTCACTGCACCCCCTTCACTGCACCCCTTTCACTGCATCCCCCTTCACTGCATCCCCTTCACTGCATCCCCTTCACTGCATCCCCCTTCACTGCACCCCCTTCACTGCATCCCCCTTCACTGCACCCCTTTCACTGCACCCCCTTCACTGCACCCCCTTCACTGCATCTTCCTTCCAGTGAGTGTTGAAATAAACTTATGAGAGATTAAATAGTTTGCAAAGTGCACTTATGATAGCAGTAGTAATTGCCAAAACATTTTTGCGCAGAAAAGTTGTCGTTATCTTCATTAACTTCATCATCAGTCTTCCTCTGATCAAATTGGGTTTCATTTGATTTTTGAAAACGGCATTTACCTTTTAACTGTAAACAGTTGATTCTTTTTCCCTTCCACACAGGGTCACCTGAAAATTACAAAATTTTTGTCCAAATGAAGCGCTCCCCATATCGACCCATTGTTTAGCAAACGTCATTCAGCGCATTCTCTGTTTTAGGCGATTCAGTTGGGACCTACTGAAGCGTCGCGGTACTGGATCTACTGGGTACCAGCGCAGTTTGTCGATGCAATAAAGGATACCATTCTCGGAAAATGGCAACCGTTCTAGTCTTCTGGTACAGACAAACGTAACAGATACGGACTTGAGTGGTATTTTTCAATACTCAGGATTCGGGAGCTTTGAATCTATGTGAAAATGTGCAATGAACCATGTTGACTTTTAAAGTGTGACAATTGCCTTTTTTGCATGGAAGAACGTCGACTAAATGAATAGTCTTCGAAAGAAAAGAGTTGGACCCAGAGTGCTTTTCATAACATACATTGTATTTTGTTAAAGTTACTTTGGAAACAGATTGTCAGGCAGATGTTAAGATGCCACGGTTAAGAAAGCGAAGTTTTGACAATCTGAAGCCGTTTTACCATTGAACTGATTGGATCAGGTTGTTTCTCAACAATATACTGTGGACCTACTGGCAACAGACTCCTCAGGCGATCCGTCTCCTTCCATTGCGACAAGTAGAGACAGGGAACCACGGATAAAGGCGCTGAGGATCATTTGTTGTTTTGTGCCATCAAGATGATATAAGTTTCGACTGCATGTTGATATGCTAACACTGTAGTCGATTCATTTACACTTCTTAGATCGTATTTAGTCGATTCGCTCACCAAAGACCGTGAAAACACCAACCCCAGACTGACTCGGTTGGCCTCGAGTCGCTTCGTCCATTTGTGAAGCGAATGTCGCCCTGTTATTTTTATTTATTGATAAAAAATGACTGTTATCGCGAGCTGACTGTCACCGCCGAAGATCTCATCTTAGCGTTGACAGCACAAACGTGTTACACGTCGGCTTTTATTTCCAGGTTAGCGAAACAAATGGGCATGGTGGCAATTTTAAAAGAAACCTGTTTAAGTGAATGGTCTGCAGTGTGCATTAAGCTGTTGTAGTCATGAGATATCCTAGGCCCGGTTGTTCAAAAGCGGATTAACGCTAATCCGAGGAGTTAATTTCTCTACTACAAAATGTTGTTCAACGC
>NC_090877.1:365000-372500 GCF_036669935.1 Montipora foliosa
AACTCATCCAAATGTCTCGTCGTCGCAGCGCACACTGAGTGATATCGGCAGGATTAAACAGACCTTGCATGATGTGTGAAGCGAAATTGGTCAGATGTAATGATATCATGGCCCGCCAAAGAAGTTTTAATAATAGCTAGTCTGCTTGACTGAGAAACAATTTGTCTTTAATGGACTAACATAACCATTGATCCTGGATCAAACGAGATATGTCCAGGTTTGCACGCAATTGCGAATTTTGCAAAAAAAATCACAGAAACTGTAAAAACTGAAAAGATAGAGAAGACAAGTCCTCGACAAGATTACTTAAATTATATACTAAAGTATTTTGGCGGTTTCTTCTTCTTCTTCTACTGTAACTATCGATTAGACGGTTTTCGTTTGGCTCTAGGCTCTACCGAGAATTGTTATTCTGGTGGACTGAATTTCGGGAAACGTTTGCAATAGTAAAGGAATGGCGTTACGTAATCTGGAACAATCGCTAAATTAGGATTGACAGCAAACTGGTCTTCTCTGAAAAGTACCTTGCAGCTGGAATATATATTCGGTATGCGACCTAAATTTTGAACTAAACAATGTTGAATCTTTTAATATTAGCGCACTGAACATTAGCAGATTGAACAACTTGGACAGGCCTGCGTGCATCCATCCCCTCTGATATTAATCTTTGTAACTCTCATCCCTCTATTACGACTCTTTCCTTTAAAATTTCCGATCTTGACCTGGAAGTAACCAAGATGAAATGTAAAGAATATTATTCTATGCACAGAGTTGTAAGGCAGAGAAGCCAAATTTTGCCATAAATCTCATAGGAGACTTCCGGTTGTCAGACCACCAACTGTTGGAGGTACACACTTTACCACATAAAGGAAAGGAAAGGGAAGTAACTTTATTTAAGTGTCTAGTCGTTCTAGTATTGGAGCACTAACACACTGTAAACTGAAATTAACAATGAACACAAATCAAGTCAAATGTTGGTTTTTGCGGACAGGGGAAACCAGAGTACCCGGAGAAAACCTCTCGATGCAGAGTAGAGAACCACTATCTCAACCCACACGTGACGCCGAGTCTGGGAATCGAACCCGGGTCACCGTCATTGGTGGGAGGCGAGTGCTCTGAAACAAAAAAATATATATCCATTAAAAGGCCCATCAATACAAGATACTAAATAATATTCTCTTCTCTTATTGACGATGACAAATGCTCTTTTTTGTAAAGGAGATTGTGAAACTGTGCGGCATCTTTTCTTTTATTGTCCTTATGCCAAATTATTCTGGCAGGAAGTTGAGATTGTTTTTTTCAAACAGTAACAAGAAAAGTTTGCGGTTAAGTTTGGACAACATTTTCGTTTTCACAATGCCCCTTGTTTATTATTTATTAATTGTAGCAAAATCTTATTAATGGGAATGCAAAAGAAAAAACACATTACCTAATGTCTTGAACTTTCATGTTAAAGTTAATCTTAAATATGAAACAGAGAAATATATATCCATTAAAAACAGCAAGCGGAAGAAGCTTTACAAGGAATGGGAGGGCACCTCTTTCAACCAGTACAGTACGTTGTAAAGCCCTGGACAAACTATCGAACAAAGTTGGATTCCACATGCAACATTGTTGGATGCAAATGTTGAGGTAGAGTGGCAAAACACTATCGAACTTTGCTTGATGAAACATTCAAGCTCAAGTTGGCGCATGCTAAATTTATAAGTATGGCGCTAACACTGAAACGAAAACCGGTCATAGCTTTTGTGCTACTGGAGCTGTTTGAGGACGGAAATGATGGATTTAAACGAGGAAAACCAAAACGTTTTAGAGAACGTGTAGAAAAGGGTATGTTCACTGCAAGATACATCCGCGCGTATACGAGATGATGAGGAAGAGGGACAAAACACTGCAATATTGTTTCGTCGAGCAGAATTGTTGGTCGCAATGTTTGATCAAAAGCAAACTCCATCCAACACTTGATCGAACAAAAAATGTTGGACGAACATCATCCAACATGGGTGGCCAAACAGTCGAACAATGTTGGATCGAGCAAAGTTGGAGCGTTGAATCCAACTTTGTTGGCCAGGGCTTAACGTTTGGTCATGTTATATGTATGTTAAATTTCATTATGTCTGAATGATTTATATATATATGAAGTTCACATGTATGTGTATGTTAAAATAAAATTATAAAAATAAAAATAAAAAAGTCCCCTCGCGTTTTTTTTCGATTTTTGCGAATTTTGTGAATGTTTGAGTAAATGTTTGAGTGAGTGTAAAAAGTGCGTAGTGTCAAATTGCATCTGTCACGACGATTTTCTTCAGTGAGTTATGATCACGTTTGGCAATCTGAAAGGCCGTTTACACGACAGAAAAATTTGGGTCCGGACCCGTCAAAAAAGCGGTACGGACGCATAACTTTTGTAAAGAAACACTGGAGTTTCTACAGGCCCATAAAGACCGTTTACGCGACAGAAAAATTTGGGTCCGGACCCGTCAAAAAAGCGGTACGGACTCATAACTTTTGTAAAGAAACACTGGAGTTTCTGCAGGGCCATAGGCGCCTATGGCGCCTATTTCTGTCGTGTAAACGGCCTTTAAGGCCCTGTAGAAACTCCAGCATTTCTTTGCAAACGTTATGGGTCCGTACCGCTTTTTTGACGGGTCCGGACCCAAACTTTTCTGTCGTGTAAATGCGCCTTCAGTTACCATCATTCCTGAAGGACCTGGGACGGACACGGCCATTAGTTTCTTTTCCAGACTTCTCTCTGTACAGTTGATCGAGGAAAGATATAAATTACGTATATGAAATGATGTTTTAATTCGCTGTTTTGGTCACTTTGTTAAGGAGGATAGTAATCACAGGAAATTCCGAATATCACTAAGATTCATCCAGCTTTTCGCACTAATTTTGGAATCGATGATATGGACTTTTTGCAGTCGCAGTCCTCGCACCCTCATCAGCAACTTGGGAAGGCTGGGGAGAGTTAGAACTGCAGCAAGAAGAAGCCCAAAAAAGAGAACAATGGATCAGCTTGAGATCTCCGACATGCGAGTGGAGCCGTGCGTCAACTCACGCTTCGTTCAGCCCTCAAGAGTTGTCTTTAAGCAGGTGAGGTTTTCAAGCTTGTCATAACCATTCGGGAAAGTCCTGAATGAAAGAGGGTGGGGGAGGTAGGGTAGTTTCAAGGTTTTCTTTGGGGAGGTGGTGTCACAGTAAAACGTCGGTGGGCGGAACTAGTTAGCTCCACAATGGCTCAGGCTGGGTGTACGCCGTGTAGCAAAGCCTTATATTGTGGTGGAGACTTGTGTGGAAATGGCTTTTCAACAGCTATGGAGCACGGTATCTTAAGAGAACTGCAGTCTGGAAAAGAATCGATTCGTAAGCTGGAATCGAAGTTCAAGATGGTCATGACAGATTTATTCGAAGATGAACTGTTGTCGATTTTCCAACTACAAGATCCTTATTCCATTTTTTCTGACAAGCTTAAATCACAAATGGTTGGAAGTGTAAGCGAAGGCTTTGGGTTGCCCGAGTACTTAGAATTAGACAACGATGGTTCTTCGACCGTTTGGAGGGATGAAGCTGATTTTAATCTTGTTTGGGGTTCCTTGAAGCTTGGCGAATCCAGCGCAACTTGCGAGCTTGACGGCGTAGTGCAATTCAGTTCTCAATTTCCAGGCTATGCAAGTGTCAAGTTAGTAAAGGAGGAAGCCATAACGCGGTTGGTAGACCTTTCAAATATTGCTATGAGCAGCGATGGTAGCCAAGTCGAAATCTTCCTTCATCCTTCAGCTGTAACGGACGAGTTTTACATGTCTCTGCGGCTCCGAAGTGTTTTGAGCACCCTTATTACAAACAGCGTCTTTCTGGATGACCGTAATTTTGAAAAAGGAATTGATAGTTTGGGCAATGATAATGAACATGCGGAAAGCAAAGAAAACCAAGAAATGAGTGAGTGCTGTAATGACACCAAAAGGAAGGAGGGTTTTGTTTCAGGGGATTTTATGGAGGATCGCACTGATGATGTGTCCTGGCGGCCAAAAGTCATATTTCTAGTAGATCAAGGTGGACCAGCAGTAAATGTAACTCTGCTGCTTCAGGAAGGGGGAGGCATTACATTTGATATGGCATTGTGCCTGGCAGTGCCAGGTTGGCCAAGCGTGGCCAATGACTGGATAACAAGGCAGCGCCCTGGGTGCTGGCCGGACTGGAAACTGGTGTCTTCAGTTGTTAAGGAAGGATGTGGGCTTGTGCCAGTAAGCCCACTTGAAAGCCAAACTGGTCTTGAATGGCGCATCTCATTCAGTTTGTGTGAAAGAAAGCTTGCACAGTCCTTAAGTGATTGTCAGAAAGGGTGCTATCTGACTGTGAAAGCCATTTGGAGACACTACCTAAAACATCCAAGTAAATGTGGACTACAGTCTTATCACCTCAAAACAGCAACATTCTGGGTTTGTGAAGAAACACATCCAAGTGACTGGACTAGAGAGAAATCCACTCTGGGAGTGCTAAGAATCCTGCAGAAACTTTACTGTTTCCTTGTGAACATGACTTGTCCACACTTCTTTATCCCTGAGCACAACCTTTTTGAGAACATTGAAAAAGGGGTACTTTTAACAACTCTGCAAAGGGTAAGCATTGCCATCATATCAAGACAGCAAATCTGGTACAACAATCCAGCACTGTTGAGCACATTACCACCAGTACACTCAAGGATGCATTTTAATAAACTTGAAGATGTGTCCTTCCGTAAAGCTATAGAGAATGTGTATTCTTATTATTTTGATCTGGCTGGGCATCAATATTCCAACTGGCCAACAAATGATTTGGAAGAAATGATGGCATACAATGTAAGGGAAGCATTGGAAAATTGCTTTACATCACAAGTATCAAGGCATGTCATTGGACTCTTCTTTGTTGCATTTGAGTCAGCTCTTCATCAAAAATACTCCATCACTTCCTCTGATATGAGAAGGTACATTAGTGCAAGAATAACCCCCCACATGATTGCAACAAGGAAGCCCATTCCATGGGATCCGTTCATCAAACTCTGTGCTTGGTTAGATATGTTTAAATTTGGTTTCAGGTTATTTGTTCACTTTGTTAACCAAGAGGAACTGAAGCCTGTGCTAGAGCAGAATAACTCTGAGGAGTCAGACACAAGTGAACAGGAAATGGAGGATGAGAGTGATGGTGAATATGATGTTGCTGATTACATGATTCAGAGTTTATCTCAGACATTCAAGGGAAATGGTGAATTTGAAGCCATGATGGATATGGATGATGGCAGGAAAGAAGAGGTTGAAACGTAAAACACAAATTTGAGACAATGAATTATCTTCTACTTTCATCCAGTTTTTTGCTTGCAGTGTAGTTGACCATATATTTTTGTACTTCGCAAGCTTCAGCATGTATAATCAAGCAACTGACATCTGGCCAATCATATTTACCCAATGCCCTTTGGCTACTTTAACTACTTAACTGGAAGGCATTTATCAACTATTTAATACAGTATCCTCTTCACTGGCCAGGTTACCTGGATACCTGATTCATTCTTCTTCAGAATTTTGAAAATTTCAGACATGCACTTATATGAAGCCTTTTTGAAATAATTGCCAGTTGGTGAATTAATTATGAGTCTCCGTTTGATAGAAGAGCAAACCCAGCAGTTGCACTGCATTGTATTTGTGGGACATTCATATCCTGAAGTTTTTAAAAGTTGTCTGGTTGACAAGTCGTTTTGAACTTTCAATGTAAAAAATTCTCTCCTATAAGGTGCTGTACTTCTCATCATTTGGCAAGTATTGTGTGAAAACTACCCTGGGCGAAAGACAGCTATTGCCTTGCTTACTATCAAGGTTTATTTTCCTGTTTTACTTTGTGACAGAATGGCCAGGAAAGAAAATGGGACTACTTAAAGGTTCACGATAGGTAGGTGGGTAGTATTATGAAGCAAAGCACCTTTAATATTTTCAGCTATTCTTGATGGTTTTGTTACCCATTCATTTCCTCTTAACGTTGAGGTTAATAAGAGAACTACTTTTCATGATATTCTCTGTGTGATGGGTTTAGGTGAAGATGAAAGGGGTGCAAAGCTTGCCATTTTACAAGTCGTTTAAGGTTCCTATCTACCAAGATACATATAAAAAGAAAAAGAAAACAAAATTAATACAACTTATAACTTATATTTCTTTTTCTTTTTATATGTATCTTGGTATTCAAGTGTAATGTAATCTTCTGTTATGTATTCAATAAAAATAATAATAACAAATAATAATATAAAAAAGAAGAATAATAAAAATTAAGGTTTCTGTCTGCATACCTTGTTCACCCACAGGGGTGGCTTTTTACAATAATTATTGTTTACCTTTGAAACCTGAGTTTGGTGAAACGATATGGAAAAAGAACTTAATACCAAGCTTCCTACTGTAATTAGTTTGTCATACCATTTGTCTCTTGCAGTGTGTGTGCTCTATTATTTAACACAACAAGGAAAGCTTTCATCCTTGTGAAGCAGTTTAGACCAGGTAAGTGAAGAATAGCACTAGTCTGTATGTATATCAATCTTATCACGGACAGAATTCCCATCTGTTCCTAATGTGTGGTTCCAGAAAATATCCATACCCCCACCACGGAAGACCATTGGAAATTCCGAGGGAGAGGGGGGGTTAAAGGGCAGTAATTTCCAAGGGGTAGGGGGGTTTCGTGGGAAACTACTTTTCCAAAGGGTCACGAACCACATACAAAACATTGAAAGCAACATACGATCGATCTGAAGCACAAAACACACTATCGGACGATGTTTTGAAACAAAAGTCAGTTTTGAGATAAAGTTAATACTATTAGCTTCAATGTTTCCGTTTTTCTTTGAGTTAGCTAGGGCTATAATCTCCCGAAGCTAAGAACAATGTGTCTTTCATTTGGGACGGATTCAAAACATTCAAAATGGCGGTCTCAACTGGAGTCTCGGCCCCAGACTTCCAGCTTTGTCTCTTTTTCGTCCAACCAACTCTTCTGTTCACTTGAGTATCACTTTTCGCTACCTTCACATGCTGTAAACACATTTTTGATAGGATTTATGTTTTACTGGGGGTAGTAACTCATTGAAAGTGCGATAAGACGCAAGTTCCCACCATCTCAACGCTTGCGTGCAACGACATTTTCTTTTTTGTGGGTGGCATTTTTCGGACAGGAACCGGGAGTCAAGTTTTCTCTTCTTTGAGTAAACGCAATATTTATTGCGGCCTCGGGAAATGATTGTTGAGGTTCAGTTCGTTATGTCAAACTGGAAATTCTAAAACAGGAGTTTGACTACTCATTGGAGGAAGTAAATCGCGCCAAAAACAGTCGCCCTCTCGATTCCATCCGTGGCTCAAAGGTAAAGGCAAGCAACAGTGAGGCTGTGTGTCATTTACCGGCGAGAAGGACTGCTGGAGAGTCAGTAAATTTGAAGACTGCACATAAATTGCCATATCTAAGTTTACAAATATGATGGATTATTTTGGCCTCAAT
>NC_090877.1:377500-385000 GCF_036669935.1 Montipora foliosa
CACAGGCGGCGGCTAAAATCGATCTCGCTTTCGATTTTGCGATTTTACTTGTACAACCAAAAGTACGATAAAAAAATTTGAACATAACATAAAAATCTCCCAAAATGTTTTTCGCTGATGGTAATTTGTTATATTCGTGGCACTAAATTTATGATGTTTTCATCTCGCAAAGTTTGTTGCTGATGGCAAATAGGTTTATTTTCGATCGACACTTCCTAAAAAGTTTCTTCTACTCTCCTTAAAAACTATATATCAATAGTTATTTACTTTTGCGTCAATCAATATTTGTTTTGCTTAAAGCAGGCTAACAAAATCTGTACCTTGCCTAATTAGTTCGCACTTTTGAGCGTTAAGATAGAATTTTCGGTCGTATCAGGGGCTCCTGGTCGTATAAATGTTCCTGACAACAAGTCGCATATTTTGATGTTTCCTATCCAGGTACAAACCCCGCCGGACAGGGGTTTTTGTCTTGTAAAGCTGTCTGAAGCTCAGAGTAAACGCTTAAGCTTGTGGTGAAAAAAGAAGTTGTAAGGAAACTTGAAACTGATCAACATGTCAGCTTTGAAGCCAATGTTTCTAGATTTCCTTTTATTTTCTTCAATCTTTCTTGGTTTAGCATTTTACTGAACGCCATGTCTTCCCAGGGGGTATTTTATAGCAAAGACATCCACCATGGCAATGTATTGAATTATGATACCAAGACAATATCGTGTACTATTAGAGCCACATGTTACGCAAGGACAACTTGAAACTCCTGAAAAACAAAACGCAGCTCAGTTGATAGTTGTGGAAAAAAACACTGTCAAGTCGCTGCACTACCACGCGTACGCAATGCATTCCTATTTTTAAAAATATCCCGTATCCCTACAATTTTTTTTACCCAAATATCCCGTATCCTGATCGCTTCTCGGCCTTTTGGCTAGGATTAGTTTCTCGGCTAAGGGCTACGGTCAAGTACCATTGTACTACCGTACTTTTTTCAGAGCCGTATGACGCAGGAACAGAACGGTTTCGGCTGTGTGTCTTTTCTCTCGAGAAGCGATCACTAGGGTTTTTTGGTCTCGTTTTTGGTATTTTTTTTTGTTCAGCTCGAGTGTAGAATCATGACGAACTTTTGTAGATTCTGAGAACTATTTACTACTTGAAGCTTTTGTTAAGTTTTGAATCGATGATAGAGGGAGTTATGGCAATTTAACCCGGACTGGACTACTGGATTTAAGCTATTTTCTTCACGAGGTTTCAAGTTATTGTGGAACGTTTGGTACCAAGTTACTCCAAAACTGAAATCTGGATTATGGATTTCTAAAATTTCAACTTAGGACTGGACTATGGGACACGCAATTATGGGATTTTAGATTTTTGAGCATTGAGAGAAATGGAGTACAGATGTTGTCTTCTAGTCTTCGCCACGGCAGATTTAAACCGTTTCCAAGGAACAAGTCTTTTTGCCCTCGCCACGGCAGATTTAAACAGTTTGCAAGTAAGTAAACCAGGATTACGGAACCGCACTTCGAGCACAGGATGACAAATTGTTGAACTGTGATTTGTAATAAGTTTTTCGGATGATTTAGGACTGATCTTGTAATTTTTGGATGAACGGAATTAAGGAAGCGAGTAAAACTGTAAGGTAAAGTCAGCTTACAGGCCTAGTGGCCCATCAGGACGGAGCTTATCCCCGGCTCCTGTAGTGAGTGAAGCGACTCCCCCCCTTGATGGGATGCTAGTCCATCGCAGGGTTACCCCCAGCATTTCGCTGGTACCCATTTATACACCTGGGTGGAGAGAGAGGCACCGAGGGAGTAAAGTGTCTTGCCCAAGAACACAACACAATGTCCCCGGCCAGGTCCCGAACCCGGACCATTCGCTCCGAAGAATAGATATCGAGACTATCATCATGCAGCTTGTGATGTAGTTTGAAAAGCTGTATAGTTATCTGTGATTTTCAATGATAATAAAGATTCGATTCCAGGGCAGAAATACAGGTCTCGATACTCAAAAGTTTGTTGTGTGCATCGCCATCATGAAGACCCAGTACGATTTATCAAAGAATGTTTTTAAAACGTTGCATATTGTAAGTTCAACTTTTGTAGGGAAATAGCCGAGAAAGATTTTTTGCCTCCTAGACACTTTTCAGAGAAGGCAACCTAACTAGTATTCGAACTCGGTATCTCTTCATTCAGAGGCAATCGAAATCACCAAACCACAGACGGAGGCGACTAAGCGACAGATAACTGGGGAAATATGTATTAAAGAATTTTGTGCGTGACCGGAAACGAGTTTTCGTGTTTTTGTTGCACGCAATGCAATATCGGGCCATCTTATGACTCGTTGGCACATCTTACCGGGCTAATTTCTCCCGGTATTGTTAAGAAAAAGTATGATGTTTCGACGAGTCATTTCCGAAATTTCTCGTCTTAAACCGTTCGATTAGCGTTCCTTTCTCAAACACTAAGCAAAAATACACATCGATCAGCGAAAAACAATGTGCTTTAATAGCCATTTTGGAATAAATACACTATTTTCACCTGGTTTCCATGGTGCAGTGGTCATTGTCGTCCTCTATAACGAAGATAACACGGGTTCGGGTATTCACTACATATACATCAAACATAATGAGAAGCGCAATGTAAGTCCGATGTAAGAAAGACAGACTTCTCTCTTTTCTTTTCTTTAGCGCTAAATTAACCATGCACCACTGTATTTTTGCAGGCCCGAGTTTAGGCTAATTGTGGCCTCTTGTTTTATTTAAGACTTGATGACGATGTCCTCGAATGAAGACGTGTGACTAAATTTGAACGTTGTGAGATAAAATTTCGTGAAAAATATGAAGGTTGGTAGGTCAAGGGTTTCTTGGGTTCTGTTGTATTCTTGCGCGAATTTCTTTTCTGTTTTCTCCTGAGCGTTGTTTCCGTCTGGATTGGAGGAATTTCCTTCCCTAAAGTCGTACAAAAGGCTGGTAGACCAGTCAGCATAGATATCCAGGCATGCTTCATTGCAAAGAGAAAACTCTGGAGTTCAGTTCCCGCATGGCTCATGTGACAGAGACCTACGTGATACGGGTGTGAAACATAAGCGGAGAATCATAAATGCTGCTGCTCGCACTCCGTTTCCTCTTATTGCGCTCGTCTTTGTGTTTGTGATTCTTTTTCTTCTTATGTTTTTTATGATCTGCTGTGCTTCCATCCGGGTCAGGTTTTACGCGAGCCTCCCCTCCACTTTCCGCGCCACTTTCATCACCTCCAATCTACAATCAACGAGAAAACTTGACTTGGAGACAGTGCGTGTTCCTATTACCAGGTACAGAAGACACGAAAAAAAAGTTTGCTTAACTCACAAGCTGCGCCGGACAGATGCAACGCGCATACGTTTGATTAAAAACACAGATTTCAAAGAGCAATATGAATGGATTGGAAGGGAAGTGGGAATACGAGTGTTGCATAGGATGGGAGAAAGTAGGGGATTTATTCGGGGCAAGTTGCTGCAATTGTTACATTGTCCAGTGAATGTTTGGGGTTACATTAAGGGGTGAGGGGCCGGGGCTTATTATTGGGGAGGGGGATCACCTTTATTTTGAAACGGAGTTTGCTGGCTTCAGAATTCGCGTACTCGTCACTCATAGGTTGAGAATGCAGGTGAATGAAATCTGAGGGGGGGGGGGGGGGGAAATGAAGAAAACAATGAGAATTGAACAAAAGCAGATGGTCGCTCAGGATGTTTCCTGAGGTAGAAATGACCTCAAATCAAAATCATTATTTGTGGGTATCCACTTATTTGTTGGTGAGCAAAATGAGCCTTTGTGAGCTGTGGATCCGCAGACTACTTTGACAATGTTATGACGAAATTCATTGTCAATAACAGGACAGACGGATGAAAAACTGACATCAGTTATTATTTGTTAATTATACGACAAAAAGGCAGAGGGGTCAAAATTACGCGACGACAAAAATAAGAGAAACTTCAATTTTCTTCAAGGTGATGCGACCCGATATATTGACAATAAAAATTAGCCAATGAGCGCGCGAGAATTTTGCAGTCACTGTAAAATATACGATTGACGGGTGATAGCCGCGTACCATGGTGCAGTTTCAGCGGCTATCACTCATAGGGATCGAGTGGGTGACCGGTCAGTGCGGCTGTTTGCGATTGTGTGGTAGGTACGTTATGTATGAGGACAACCGTTAGTAGTGCCACGTTTTCATTTGGGCCAGCGGTCATCCAAGTTTTCAATATGGCGGATACGGTAAGAATAATTTTTCCTCAACAGTGCTGACGATGTGTCCTCATTTTCCTTGCTATTTTTACTTACTTGCTTTGTTTACTTTGAGATAACAAAGTTATTTTATTTTTTTAGGAACATTTGGATGCAACTGAAGATGTAGCGTTAAATTTTGGAGACGAGGATGAAATTTTCAGGAGAAGAAAGAAATTTAGGTTTCGAGTTTTTTTTGTTGTTGTTGTTGTCAGTTGAGGGATATAAATTTTTGCAGTTACCTTAATTTGTTCATCATTTCATGTCAAGGACTTTTTGAAAAATGTCTCTGCAGAAATCCAGCTGTAACAGTGTTTCATCTTCTCTTCCGAGTGGCAGCCATTATTGCTTACCTCCTGTGTGGCTGGTTGAGTGATAGCTTCATCACAAACTTTGTTGTTATCGTGTTGTTGTTATCATGTGACTTTTGGACTGTCAAAAATGTAACTGGTCGATTATTAGTTGGACTTAGATGGTGGAATTACGTTGATGAAGATGGGAACAGCCATTGGGTGTTCGAGTCAAAAAAGGTACAGCTATAGTTGTGTCGCGAATGCCCTAGGGCCGAACTAGATTTTAGACGTTTTAATAAGTTTCTCAAGTACAGTACTCTCTCGCTCTTTCCAGTCAACTAAAATATGCTACACAATTACAAATTGAACAAACGATTTGTCGACAATGGTCTTCTGTTTCTAAGTTACTCGATCAAGCTTTCTATCAATATGAAAAATTAATACTTGGAACTTGTCCTTCTTTGATTTCTAACTGTGATTGACATTTGCTTTAATTCCTATTATCGCTTGTTTGAAAAAGGCTTACTCTGTTTATAGTAGTCACGCATTCCCCAACAGTTGTGGAATATTGGGCAAGGATTGGGTAAATTTGGCCTTTAAGTCCTCCAGGCCCCTATAGCTAAATAAAGCCCACCTTAAATTCACAGAAGCATGCAACCAATCAGATCACATGTTTTGACATAATATTTACTTTAAAAACAATTAACTGTAGTTATGTCTGAGAGGAAATGGGGTGTTTAAAAAGGAAATTTAGACCCTTATCAAGTATCAAAAAACTATAAATGCAAGACCCATAAAATTTGACAGATTATTACAAGATGCTTACCTGAAGCCATGTAGTATTAATTGCATGAAAATTTGGTTTTATCAAACTATTTGATAAAGGTAAATGAATCAGTGTAAGCAAGATTCGTGAGCTGATTTTTTTTGGCGTTAGCCTTTCATCAGAGCGAATTAAAGATCGAGCCAACCCTTCAAACGTCAGCTCACAAATTTTTTATATGGATGGTTAATATATAGCTTTATTGACCCATTGACTCTTTAGGCACCCTAAGATGCCCCCGCTTTTACTTTTCTGTAAGTCTGTTTGGGATTAATTATAATAATTGATGTTCTCTTAGCCAGTCAACACGCTGAAATCTTTACATGTATATTATTAGTTTGGAAGCTATCCCCTTCATTCAAGTATTACTCACAACTTGTCCAAATCAACAATCCCAGTTGTTACCCTAATCTGTTAACACCATGTTAATTTTGTTAAACTATGGTGTTTAACATCCATTTAAAGCCATTAAGATATTTCCTTTTACATTCGTAAGTGACACAAGTTAAAAATGATCAGTACATGTTTTGTGACATTTCCCAATGAAGTTATGTCATTTTGCCTTCAAAACATCATTGCAGGAGGAGGATGTTTGTATTTTCCATTCTGCAGCTATCTGGTGATTCCATCGATAATGTTAATCTTGTTGGTGAAAATGATCTGTTACATTACGTTTCAGAATGACAAGAATGTGTCTAGTGCTGAATCCCGTGTCTTCTGGTTGGGCCTGGTCATCTGTCCCCTTGTCTGGATGTTCTTTTTAGTGGCTGCATTATTTTCACTCAAGTTTAAGTGGCTAGTAAGTTACTTTAAATGTTAGATTTTGGAATATTTTGGGGTCTATGCACTTGATCTCACAAAAGCCATCTTAAATTTAGGAAAAAAGGAGAGATGTATGGACAGTATTCATAAATAGTGGCCAATAAATCATTCCTTTGTCCTTGTGCTTTTGAGACCAACTAGCCTTGTTTGCATGGACAAAATACAAAAGAAACGTAGCTTTAGAGCAAGGCCTGTTGGTCACATTAGCACAGAGACAAGAGAATAATTTTGTTAATATGGCTATGGAATAAATTGGTCATGGAAGACTCAATTTGGTTTGATTTGAGCATGTGGTCATAATAATTAAGCATAAGTAATTAAGTTATTAAGTATTAATAAGAAATGTTAATAATTAAGTATTAGTGTCCAAACAGCCACAATAATGGCTTAACTGCAATTGAGAAAGTGGTCAGATTATGACATTCACTTTCTTTGTGAACAGTGTGCAAGTTCTTTAAATTGATGACCCAGAAATGTTTCTTTGGATAGGACCAATCCATTGTTGTTTTCCCAGGAGACTTAAGTCCACTCAATCATTACTTGGTGCAGCCAGGGAATAAGCCAACAACCTCTTGCATCAAAGTCATCTACTAAGTTAAAGGGGTCTAGTAATTGTAGTGATTTCACTTTGATGCAAATACCATAATAATCATTATGCTAAATAACTGGTCCTTTGATCTTTTTTAAGCTTGTTGTTGCTGTTGGTCTTTCCTTGAATATGGCAAACCTGGTTGGTTATGTCCGTTGCAAAAAGGATGCTGGAAAAAAGATCACAACTTTTGCTGGGAACTTTTTAGGAAGACAACTCCTTAATCAGGTACTTTTTAAAAATAGCTGTTGTTTTTAAAAATATCCTACATGTAAACATGTCACCACAAGGTCATCCTTCAATTTTTCTTGATTTCCTAGAGATGTTATTCCAGTGTGGCCGCAAAATTTTAATGTTCCATAATTTTTACTCACAGTAACCCTTTTTACTTTGTTTGTAAGTTCAAAATTCAGAATAGATTGAAATGGTGGCTATTTTGAAAAAAGCTACATGATAAATGCCTTCTTTATGTCAATCAAAATTTAATTAAGTGTTACTAAATCACCTTTTTTTAGTCCAAATAAGAAAAAAAAATTCATCTTACTACAGTTCTCTTTTAAAATCAGTCAACTGATGTTAACAGATTGTCTATATTAAGCACCCTGTAGAACTACAGTTCAAAAGGATTTAACAATGTTGTTGCTATGGTTGTTCGTATCGCAGTCTTTTCTTTGTAATATTTCTCAGCTCAGGGTAGCATGATCTTTCACTCAGCAGGTGAATC
>NC_090877.1:390000-392500 GCF_036669935.1 Montipora foliosa
TGTACTTGCGACGGGGATTAGCGTGACAATTATTGCTCTGCCTTCATTAAGTAACAAATTACCACACTGTCTGAATCCTTGTCCTTCTTTTTTAACTGAACGAGAGACCTAATAAACGCTCATCCCATCTCATATCACCATTATTTGGGAGAAAGCACCTCTTGTTACTTCAGTAATATCCAAGGAAAGTTAATTACTGTATGTTTTATATGTGGGATTCCGGGAAGTGTATTCCGTGTTTCTGTCGTTGAAAGATACTTAAGTGAAGGATCCAGCACGCGGTAAATGTTTTTACTGCTTGCTGTAATTTGTTGCTTTTGTAGCCTCATTTCTCTCAGGACTCCTTCAATTTAATCCAGCCAGGCCGACCACATCCTGGAAGAGATAGACTACACCAAGAACTCGAACCCCAACTCTGCGAATAGTGGGTGGGTTCGTTAACGTCCCACAGTATTAACAGCAAGGGTTTTGAAACGGGGCCTACCGTTCATAGTCCTCCGAGAGGACTTGAAGACCAAACCCTTTGTAGATGTAATTGTGTGTAGAGGTAATGGTATAAGGCCTAGTAAAATTAAGGGTTAATTAAAATTGCCTTCAGCTGCGTGAAGCGACGAGGAAAATTTGAGAACTTTGAAAACCGAAACCAGTGCCGACTGACTTGTTATCACTGACATAAGTTAGCTCATTACGTGAGGAACCGGGGCTATCTCCAATCGACAGAGTGGGGAGTCGTGATTTTTAGGAGGTGTGTGGTGTGTGACAAATGCGTATGGTTGAGATTTTGAGGCGACCAGGTATTGTCCCCACCTGCGATGCCGATCTCGAACTCAGGCCTTTTTTTTCTTTTCCCCTCTTTCAGCAAGTGACAGACATAGCAGTAAGGTTAAGTTGCTGTTTCAAAAGACAAGAGAAATGGACCTTCTACATGTCAGAAAGATTTGATTGGATATTGATTTCTTGGAGAAATACCAAAGTTTTTCTTTTTAAAACTTATGAGACGCGAACTTAAAGCCAGGGGTCACGTAACACAGGCAATCCAGTGTACGCTCATGGAGCGTCTAGTTAACATACAGTGTGTATACACTGCAAGTGGAGACTAGTTTGACTTCATTTTTCCTTATCAGATTTTTTTTATTTTAGAATGCCTCAAATGATCCTTACAGTTTTGGGGAGTTTAAACCAAGGCAGCTGCAGAGTAATGCTCTTTTTGCCATGAATAATCGCAATGTTTACGACAATGAGAGACTTAATCTTCCTTTTGCCGCCTGTACAGGTCTGTTTTTCTCCTTTACTTCTCTTACTTTCTCTTTTTTTCTTTCTGTTTTCTCTCTGTGCCTTCTTTTCTCCCTTCCTCTCTTCCTGCCACACTTTTCCTTCCTTGTTCTTCAATTCTTCCACTGTCTGCTTGCTGGCTTTTTCTGTTGTGTCTTTTGATCTCTACCCCTCTCCTACTCACCCATTCTTTCTCTTCCATTCTCTTTTCTCTTCTCTTGATTATACATACATATACATACATTCGGGCATTACTAAACCACGAAACAGCGAAACGAAACACCAAAACACTATGTATGACCCCACCATACATTGAATACTAACCGACAAAGGTTGGATTTGAGATTAAATATCGTTTTAGGCCTAATTAGGCCTAAAACGTTGATGCTCCTAATGTCGGGAACTGAACGTGGTTCTAATTATAGTTTCAATTTGAGTAGGGTGAACTTTGCTCTGTTGGGTGATGCATGAAAATTATCTTATTACCTTGTTGATTAGCTCGATGTTTTTTTGTATTGAGCCGCTTCTTTGTGAGAGGTTTTAGCCTGCGACGCTGTGAGAAAACTGTGATACGTGTGGGAAATTAAACTGTGATTTTTAATAGGAAACGTTGTTATTTGCATTTTCGACACTAATTCATGAGATTATGATAAGGATTCAGATTAAGACTGAGATTAGGAGCAACAACGTTTTAATTTTAGGCCTAAAACGGTATTTAATCTCAAATCCAACCTTTGTCTGTTGGTATTCAGAGTATGGTTGGGTCATACATGGTGTTTTGGTGCTGCGTTTCACTGTTTCGGTGTTCAGTAATGTCCTTTGCATTCTGCTTTTTAGAAACTGATCACACATTTTGTTATAGTCAGGATTGAACTGCAGTGACATTCTACTTCAAAGCCAGGTTTTGCTAACACTGAACTTTGTAGTCAAAACAAAGCTTTTAAGTAATCATGTACTTGTAATTGCCTTCTGTGGTAAGTTCTATAAAACATTCAGAATTTACTGAAATCATTGAATAAGTATCGGGTTTTGAAGAAAACTGAATCCTAACATGGAGTATTGTCACACATTCCCCATTTGATTAACCAGAGCTTTTGAATTGTTATCAGGCATGATAATGTTATCGATTTGATGATGAAAATTACGGGTAAAATCATATTTAAGACAACGTTTCAGTGTCCTCATGACACCATCATCAGGTCAAAATATAATATTTAACAGAAAACAA
>NC_090877.1:400000-405000 GCF_036669935.1 Montipora foliosa
TGGTGGGTGTCTGCTATCTGCTGTTGTAGATTGGTTACCCTTTCTTTTCTTTGATTTATCAGCTGTGGCAGATCCTCTTCTTTCTTGCCGCGTGTTTTCTCAGCTTTTCCTTCGTCCCTACCCGGATCCCTCATTTCACCGGCCTTTTCAAGCAATGCCATGATCTCTTCGTTTTGCTTGCCATTCAGCTCTGTCAACAGACCCTCCAACTCTTCTTGAGGTAGTTTCTCAGCATTGGCTCTAAGTGCCTTCTTGTCCCTCTCGTGTTGGGCAATCAATTCTGACAAATGCTTTATCACTCTCATGCTTTCTTCATTTAATCGTTGCACTTCAAGGACACGCTCTTCCAAGGCCTTGTTTTCTCTCATAAACGCCTCTCTTTCCAGTTCGACTTGTCTCATGTTGGCTGCCATCATATTTTGCATTTGAACTCGATGTTCAGCTAGCTCACTCTGCATTTGCTGCCGGAGTCCCGCCCTCTCTTCCCCTAATCTGGCTATCAGCATTTCCATCTGTATAAATTATGTACATTACGTAAGCGTAAGTATCAACTATGAAAACAAATCGGCACATTTCCCCTATCGAGTTTCCTCGACAAATATCTTAGAATTGTTATACATTTTGAATTAAATCAGCAAACTACATAGAATTGGAACCGGCGATAAGTGCAACTATAGGCATTTTCCTCCCTATTTGGTATTTTCTCTCTCAGAAGAGCATCTTTTATGTCATAAAAGCCATAGATGCATATCTAGCATATACATCTGTAACATATGTCAACATTTTGGATTTCTCAGGCCATATTCTGAGTCAATTAAAAGACTGCGTTCCTATGTTCTCTGACAAAATAATGGACTAAAAATTATTATTATTGTCTTAGAGAGCATGGAAGTCCTTCTTACAATTGGGTGGTCATGGTAGTCTTTTGAGATGCGGCTGTGAAAACACAGGGCATGCGTATCACTTTACGTTACCTCCTCTGCATGTTCTCTATTTTCCTGTTGCAAGCGTGACTGTTGTTCCTATAAAAAAGATATAATAAGTCACGTTTCATTTTGATTGCACGGATAGTTTGTTATGTCCAATTTCTGTATACAGTTTCATCGAGTGATTTTGCTTAAAATTGTAACGAAATAGACTGCGTGGTTGCATTTAACATTCATTTCTTTTATTAGCATTTCAATTATTCGTTTGTTATCTAGGGCTTATAGCCATTCCTAGTTATTTTACATCGCAGTGTTTACAAGTCTCCCCCCACCACTGTCTACATAAGGTTGAATAACACATACTAAGAGGCTACAATTATCTTAAAACTCGGGCCTGCAAAAATACAGTAGTGTATCCCTAATTTAGCGTTACACGTTATACATCGGACGCATGAATCATGATGTTCGAGTCCGTTTGTTTATAATAAATTTCATAGAACCCTATCAACATATATCCCTTTAGAATTGCAAAATTGCTTTACAGAACGATAATAATGCTTGTCAAAAAAGCAGAATAAGGGGAAAATATCTGCCGGGAAGATGCCACTATTACGAGTCGAACCTGGATTATCTACATCACAGGTGGTGACAATGACCGCTACACCTTGTACGCTCAGAATAGTTAAAAAGGTGAAAATAGTTAACTTATTTCAAAATGACTAACAACGCAACCTCCGAAATGACTCATGGAAGCATTTTTTGCAGAAAAAAATTAACAGAAACGAAGGAGAGCTTTTAAAACATCTTTCCAAGAAGGTGAACTTACGTGACGTGGTGTATTTTGGATTACTCAAGTCAAAAGTGTTTTGAGAGTTTCCATCGAGAGTGATCTAAGTATTACCAAACTCAAACAGATCTGTGGTAATATTGTTTCCCTCTTACAGTACCGCTCAAAACTGAGTAAGTTGTCAGTAGCGTCACTTTATTTCCTGCGCGACGCGAGTCGCGTCTGAGCGGAAAATTTTGACATAAATTTCGCGTACCGCTTTACAAATGCAGCTATTAGCCACTTTCTAAACGAGTAAGGGCCTGGGAATGAGGTTTTAAAATTTAATGATTGGAAAAAATTGTTTCCAGTGCATGAAAGAGCATCTAAAAAATGGTCGCCTTACCAACTTTGACGCTGTTCAGTTGAATTGGAGCAAAGAAAAAGCTTTTGAAAATTGTCAAAATTAGAGACTTAATTTGTATGGTTTAGAGGGACGCACTTTCCGAAATAGAGACATTTGTATGGGAATTTTTTAAAGATTTAAATGCATGTTATCTGGTGGATTTGTTCAAACTTGCTGAATATGAGAATTTATTTAGTCCAATTTTTTTGATTTTCAATGAAGTTCGGGTTCGTTCCCAGGCCCTCACTCCCTTAGAAAGTGACTAATTGTTCAAATACACACAGCATCATTGAGGTCATCACTAATCGAAATAGCGCAGTCCTCTTGTAAACAAACGACGAATTTTAAATTCGTTATCTACAATCATGGACAAAACCCTTGGGAAGGTCAGCACTTTTGACGTCTTCATTGCTTCTCTCCCCTCCCCCCTATTCCATGTTGTGCAAAACTGAATGGTTTTAGTGGGAAATTGTTGTTCCAACATTGAATAGGGGGCAGGGGGGCTATATAAGAGAAGGTGAAACTATTTCTCTTGCGCTTTAACAGAAGCGGGTTGAAGTACAGCTCTGATGCGGTTCATTTACATAACCTTCCCAACTACTTTTGTCTATGATTGTAGTTCGCCACAAACAAATGGCTAGTGACTGTTTACTGTATTTTGCTTTCAGACCACAAATTTGCATAAAACCGCAAACGGCTGGCTATCCAACTTGAAACCATCCACTCAACATGACCGAAAAATTCACTCATTAATCAATACACGCTTGAGAAGCCGAGAACAAACTCTATTAAAGTAGACGGAGTTTATTTCATTTCCTTCTTTTGCATGCCTATCGGAAATGGTGCAGTCCTCGTGTAAACAAAACGAGAAGATTATTCGAAAAGTTTTTATTGGCTTACATGAGAAATTTACATAACTTCAAAACAACTAGGGCGTGATCTAATGTTTGCACCTTGGACTACGTGCTTTGCTTTAACCCAGAAAAGTGAAAACACCGCCACGTGCCTCCTATTGTTCATTGGCCAATCATAACCCCGCTACGTCATTACCATTGTACAGTTTGTTACACAGGAAACAACAAGACTGAAATCTAACATGATGTATGACTCGGTCCTCTTCGGGCCCGAGTAAATAGGGGATACTTTGACTGACCTCAAGCCGCCTCCTCTCTTGTTCTTGATAAGCCTTCCTTTTTATCTCCCTTGCTGCTTTGTCGTCATAGTTCTCCATTTTCTTCAGAATCTCAAGGCAATGTTGCTTTTCTCGTCTTAGTTCCTATAATGTGTCGAGAGTTATTTGGTTGACTGTGAATATATGAAATTCATCCATAATTAAGTTGTGTTCATAACTGCGATGATCATTCTCATCTTCAGTTATTTGGTTGTTTGAAAAAGTTGAATTATATGGCGTATGGTTTTGGACATGCATTGGATATTTGCTGAATATAAGGATAATCACTTCTTGGGCATGCTCATAAACTCCAGCTTGTATGCAAAGAATAATTTTTCCGATGAGTAAAGAGACACGATAGGAATAAATCGGTTGATTAACATTCTGTGCTTATACGTCGGAATTTTAGCAATATTTAATGGGGGCAATTGGAGACAGGTGCTTCCACTTTTTTAAAAGAAACTTTGCAAAGATTTTCGTCTTAAAATAAATAAGGAAGGAAGGAAGGATTCTCTGTACAGATTACCTCGTGAAAGTCAAAGAAGGTCGCAGCGATTGCATCTTTTGCTCCTACTGCTGTCGAATCGAAGTCGGATTTAATTAGATCATACACTGTCATTATGTCATCAAAGGTTAACTTAGTTCCTTCGCTTCCCTGCAAACACTGAAGAACTGGATCCAGATGCGTTTGCTTCAGTTGAAGCAAGAGATCGTTGCAGTATTCTTGTGTCTTCTGCGCATTTTTGGCTTGCCATTCATTCAACTTGTCATTTAATGATACCTGATAAAATAAACTGAGTTATTACTTCAATCAGTAGTCTTGTGGATAGGATTAAACACGACCCGTTGACTTTTGCCAACCAAATTTCAGTTACAAGGGGACAAAATATTAATTCAGTATGGACATATAGAAAACTAAAATGCTGTCTGGGAGGAATCATGTCTTTTTGTTCCAGATGGTTTCATAGGCGGTTTTAACTTATGTTGGCTTCTAACTGTTTTAAGTCATGCCGTTTTTCTCATACACATTGTTTCTCCACCCTTTTTGTGTGCTATGATGTTTTACTCTACGCCACGGCTTTGTCAAGTATCATGAGAAATAACACCAAGCCACTGTGTTGTAAACTGCCGACAATTCAAGCCAATACCGTTACCAAGACATACCTAATAGTGGTTCAGATCGCAGCTTATCATTGAAACGGTAGCAATGAATTATCTCGTTTTTTCCCCCATTTTTTCAAGGTTGTCAAATTGATGAAAAACTTAATTACAACTGCCCTGCCCCACCTTAAGTTGTCTCAAATGCCTCTCAGTTGTGTTGGTAGACATCCCAGTAGTTTCCGCCATAAACTGTCCCTGGCACTGCTCTAATGCAAAGTTGTGATTTTTACGTATCTCATCATTGTCACAAGGCATTTTGTCTGACAGTAGTGTTGTCATAAGGCCATCGTACGTCTCCTGGGAGATCCCTTTGGCGTCAAAACACTTGTTTTCAACAAATGTCTCCCATGCTGCCTGCACATTTGGAATAGCACCAGGAGTGTTGATGGCTTCAACGTACAAGGAAACCAAAGCAGCGAGACCTATAACATGGGAAATTATTTAGGGCCAATTATTGAAAAACATCCTAACTGGGGCGCATTTTCAGATCATCTTGGAGTTCTAGTCATTATACATGACCAGACTAATTTTGATAAAGGCTGTGGTTTTGATGAGCACCACCTGATCTTT
>NC_090877.1:427500-430000 GCF_036669935.1 Montipora foliosa
TATTAAGGATACTCTAGTCCCTCAAGATCACGCCTTGTGGGAACACCTTGTGAGTTGTAAATCAACACAGAAGCCAGCAGTACGGTCAGCGTAAATATCTGATTATCGTCACGGCCATCACCAGTAGCAGCATCAATTCCCTCCGAGTCTAGAAGTACCACACTGAACTCCTGGCCCCTCGAGTTCTAAGAATAAACGAATGGCCATAAAAGACAGGACTTGTTATAGTTTAAGCCCTTAGTATTAGGTAGCCTGGGCAGCAAGCGTTCCCGTTCGACAGAAGAGCTTCGAAACGATTTTCCGCAAACTGGCGGCGCGGAAGTTGGGGCAAGAGACTGAGTTTCGCGCGGCCAGCGTAAAATCGTTTCGAAGCTCTTCTGTCGAACAGGAACGCTTGCTACGCAGGCTAAATATTAGGCGACTTCGGGGCTGTCAGTTTATATCCGCTGTAGATAGCCCTTCGGGTTCGTTACGAACAAAGTATGAAGCTAGAAACTAAAAGCTGCGAGATCGATTCAAATGGAGACCTCTACGAGAAGTGGCCTCGGATATATTCAAGATTGATCGCCCAGATCAGCCGGTCCATTGTGAATTTACCTTATACTTTCCTGGTACTATCCACAGCCAGATTCCCATTGTCTCAGCCGACAATTCATGACCAAGAGGGAAGACGTCCGGTTGATCAAATGCTTCACTCAAAATATAAGACTTTCCTTTCCTGTATGGACCAGCAATGGATACCACGCACACAGGACCTAAATAAGAGTGAGTAAAAACGAGTAGCATCTCACATTACAAACTATAAACTATAGCGTCATAATGAAAAGGCCCCAAAACTCACAATATAGATCTTCGATATAGATCTCACAATATAGATCTGCCATTTCTGTAAGAGAGACTGAGTAGCAGCAAGCAACATTACACCTTGTTTTTAATTCGTCACGCTAAAGAGAATTGTCGCACCTTTTACTTCCCTAAGCTTCTCAAGTGCTTCCTCGACCACGTACAATGAAGAGCGCTCCTCGCCAGTTTTGAAGTATTCACGGACTTCTGAATTCCACTTGCAGTTGTTAGGCAGACAAAGAGGAATAGCTCTTGTTGTATTCGATTCCCCTAACATAGTGAATGCAAATTCTGCGTTACTGATCGATTAAGCTCTAAGCTTGCTGCTTCCCCGTAGAAAGTGCAGAGTCAGGGGATGTGTTTTCCGTTTTCTCTCAAAGTTTATTGCATATATACACAACGCATCAAATACCAGTTCCTTCAATCTGGGGATGCGACGATACTTAAATAAAACGGGGGCATGTCACCACGTTTTTAAAAATTAATTTCACAAGCCAAAAGAAATCACACTCAAAGTGTGATAACAATGAATGGCCTTAGTGTCCGACTGTCACTGTCAGGCCGCTTTTTGTCACGGAGTTTTAGCCATCGCGTCTAGATTGAGCCAATGCAAAATAATCAAGGTTTGTGCTTCATTCATGAATTTTCTTTACGTAATTATTTTCTTAGAGTTCAAAAACGGTATTTTGATGCCAAAAATTTTCTTACTTTTAATTGAACCCGAACCTCTACCTTAAGATATAATAGTACGCACGTTATAACTGAGATTAGGCAAAAGAGTGCTCTTACATACCGTAAATCCTCTATTAAGCCCCCGGGGGCTTACTTATTGTAAGCACGTTTGGAGAGGAAGGGGGCTTATCTTATTTAGCGAAACGCATTACTGGTAGCCAAAAAAACGAGGAAGAAACAGACTAGAGTTACGCTTCCCTACTTTTTGTTTTGGACCAGGCCAATGACTGTCTAATATGGAGTGTACACTGTTTTTTTCAAACAACAAGAAGATGTTATCAATTCTCCATAAAGAACTAGAACGCATAGTGGAAAAGCTCAAGCACATGAAGTTGGAGGTCATGCAGCCGAAGATCACAAACAAATCCGAACTTTGATCACGTGAATAAACCATACCGGATCAGTCCACATGAAGTGTTACAGTCGTGATTAATCAATACAGTCTATCACTTATTGACTTGGCGATAAAGAATAAGGGGAGGGGGGAAAGGGGGTGGGGGCTTAATAACTTTCTTCCTCTATAAAAGGGAGGGCTTAATAAAGGATTTACGGTACGCGGTTTTCGTTGGCTTCAATCTGTTGCCGGAGAGCAATTCAGCAGTCCGGCCGACTGGTCAACGAAACAAAGTTTTTGCGGTCAGTCACGATTTGTAAAAGAGGCACGGCAAAAATAATAATATTAAAAAAAACAAAAAACAAATAGAAGTTCTAACGGAAACTATATTTCCAGGTTAAACGAAAATCGCTCTGATCTTTAAAGTGCTATATGGCCGATTTCAGACTCGGGCTTAATCCTAATTCGGTATGCACATAGTTTTGTGGCTACTTCCTTTAGCAACCTTTGACAATGTTTTGTAAAGGCAAATCCTTTTCCCCAACGGGATATGTTTCCCATCGGTGTCCCTCTTGTGGGGATGCTTCAGAA
>NC_090877.1:435000-437500 GCF_036669935.1 Montipora foliosa
TCTTCCAGGAGATTCAAGTTGTCCTTGCGTAATATGGACCTCTTTCATAATGGCGGCCAAATAAATTATTCTTTTGTTTTAATGCTAATAAGCCCTACTAACCTCGCTACGACGAGCAAATTTCAAAAGAATATTTGTTTTAAAACGAGGGCAGTAGGTCAAATTAACATAAATACAAAAGAATGTAAAGTTGGTCGCCATTTATGAAAGTGGTCTATGTAGCTCTAACAGTGCACGATATTGTTTTGGTATTGTCTATCATTGTAGTGCCATGGTAGAAGTCTTGGGTAAATAGCCTGAGAAGACATGTGGTTACTAGCAAAGTACTGAACGCAGAAAGATTGAAGAAAATAAATGGGAAGTGAAAAACATTGTCTTCTGGGATGACATGTTCACAGTTGTCTTTGCGTAATATGTAGGTTTAACAGTACACGATATTGTTTTGGTATTGTGTATCATTGTAGCGCCATGGTAGAAGTCTTAGATAAATAGCCCCTTGAGAAGACCTGTGGTTACTAGCAAAGTACTGAACCCAGAGAGATTGAAGAAAATAAAAGGGAATCGAGAAACATTGGCTTCTGGGCTGACATGTTGATCATGCAACTTCTTTCCACCACAAGTGTAAGCGTGCACTGACAGCACCTGACAGTTTTGTAAACAAAAGTTTAAAGCTGAAGTTGATCCCTGTCCGGTGTCCGAAAATTCTATTTTAATGCTATCAAATGCGAACCAAGCAAGATACAGCTTTTGTAAGCTTGCTTTATGCAAAACAAATATTGATGTAAAAGTAAATAAATATGGATACACAGTTTTTAAGAAGAGCAGAAGGAAGTTTCAGGACGGTCGATCGAGAATAAAATACTTTGCCATCGGTAACAAAATTTACGACATGAAAACAACATTACTTTTGAACCACGAATATTAAAAGTTACCATCAGCGAAAAACATTTGGGAGATTTTAGTTGTTTTGTTGTAATTGTACTTTTGGCTGCACCGACCAAATCGCACATAGAATTCAGCGGGCGCAGTGATCAAGTTACCGCGGCATGTTTACTCGCGAAACAGAGAAGCATCTGTGTCAAATGATGCCAAGATACCGGGTTTTTGTTTTTGTTAGTTTTCTTTTTCTTTCAATTGTTATAAATTTTGACAAGAAATGTGCGAATTCAACACAAAGATCACAATCGCCCAACTCTCAGAGGTTGACCATTGTTTCTGGAAAATCAAAAATTTACTCTCCAAGACAAGGTTATTTATCACCAGGTACTTCCATCGTTTTGGTAATAGCAGCTACTTTATTATTCATCAGCGTCACAATCTTTTGCCGATTTTGGGGGTCATTTTGTTGAAACTCAAGCACGCTTCCAACAGACCTGTTTATTTTCGTGACTTATGCGTTACCACAAAAATTCTCCCCGTATCACATTTCAACACATGTATGCAAATTTGCTAAGCTCGAAAATTAAACAACATGATAAATTTACAAAAGCTAGAAATTTCACAGAAATATTTTCCAGCGAAACATTTATTGAAACAAGCAACATATTTGCTATAAGAGGCAAGAAACCCTTCCTATTTCAGTTGCGTGCGTGCAAGCGAAACAGACAATCACAAAGCATATGCAATTAAATAAATTTCTGACAGTTCACATCAAACCCTTTTCGAAAGAACCTTGACGGTAAATAATAAAGCACAAAAGAGACAACAAGCTTTCATTCAAATAATTTTTCACTGTCACATTTCCAATTTTTTTTAACCTTTGCAGAGTTGAGTACAAAATGAATGTTACTTGCCAGACAAACAGGCAAACTTAAAAGAGTCTTTAAATAGATGCGACTTCAGTAAACACTGTGAGACACACAACAGAGATCACAGATCTACTTGTGGTGTTCGATTCCTTCTCTGTCTTTGTTGAACCCGTAAGTTACCAGAGAAATTTCCATTTGGTTTCAGTGTTGTACGTAACACCACCTTGGCGAAATATTAGAAGTACAGCTCACTTTGATTTCGGCTCGACGGGCGAAAGATTCACGCTGTCGAAGTCCATTACTCGTCGCTTTTATGTTTCGCCACCTGTCTTGACGTTCCATTCTTGAGCTCCATATGGGTATATTTTCTTTAAAGATGTACTAAAACGCCATTCGCGTTACAATGACTTTCGACGCCATTACAGGTTAATTGTGAAGGGCAAGCTCCGCATTACCCCAGCCCCCTGAAACCTAACAAAATACGCACAGAAGACTCTATGCACAAACACACCACTTAGCAGGGGAGTGACAGGCAAGACTTTTCCCGACACGGAAAAAAATAACAACGAGATGCTTCCGTGAAGAATACACTGGGTTGCCTGTGGTACGTGCTACAGAAAATCAGAAGGCACTGAATTGTGTGGTATTGAAATACAGCATTCCAGTCTCTGAAGAATAACAAATAAAAGAGAAGCGAGAAACTTTGGCTTCTGGGCTGATAATTTTCAAGTTCCCTCACAACTTCTTTTTAC
>NC_090877.1:445000-465000 GCF_036669935.1 Montipora foliosa
GACCGTCTCAAACTTTTTTAAACGGTCTTTCTTGTACTCTGAACTGTTTGCCGAATTCTCGGAAAGAAATTTCTTTCCATTACATGTTTTTATTGAAACATGTTACGGTATTTTCTTTCGAGGACATGTTAGTAGGTTTGTTTTACTGGAATCAAAACATTCCGTCACTAAGTAAAGGATGAAAAGGAAAAGAAGGAAATAATACTTCTAAAAACAAACACAAAGAAATTCGATTCAACAGCTATAAATATTCAACGCAAACACAGTGAAAACAACGGACGTTGAGGCGAAACCGAAAGTATTACGGCATTATTTTACCCCTGCGATATATCCTTCGTTTCGTCCATTTCTACAGTCCATCTTTCTCCCAGGTATTTAAAGTGTCTCGGAGAGTGGCCTCACTCTTTCAATCTGAGTAGCTAATTATAAGCGACAAACAAAATGACGGTCCAAGCTCCTCATAAACCGAAAAACATGTTTATCAGCAGCATTTCCGGGAAATTACAACTAGAGTAACACTGCCTCTTTACGAAAAACCAAAGGCAGTGCAACAAGCTTGATTTATTTCAGATGTTTCATATAAGTTAAAAGCAAAAGCAAGTTGTTCAACAGCAATATGCATGTTGCTAGAATTCAGGAACGCTGTTGTACATGTGGTCCGTCTCTGTCCGGGTCGACAATTTGAACGGTTACTAGTCTTCTCGCCACCAGGAAGACTCGCACCAATATGCAATCAAAGTCGCCACCAAGACGAGTTATCTCGGCACCATGTAGTTGCTTAAATTTTTCAAGTTAAACTTCACCGAGTTTGCCTACTTCATATGTCTAAAATTAAAAATTAAAGTTACACGCTGGACGGACTTACGGCCCTTGACGCACGCAGTGGAACCGATCAGCATTTCATGATACAATCCTGATTTTTCTATTGCCAAAGCATACTTACTAATAATACTTTGCTCCGCGTTCTATATTTTAAAGACCACTTTCATAATAGTGACCACCTTTACATTCTTTTGTATTTATGTTAATTAGACCTGCTGCCCTCATTTTGAAACAAAGATTCTTTTGAATTTGCACGTTGTAGCGAGGCTAGAAAGGTTTATTAGGATTTTGAAAGAGGTCCATAAGGGAGATTAATTCTAAATAACCACTTTTAAGGTAAAACATTTTCGCCAACACTTTCTGAATCCGTTTAATCCACACTGAAAGTGAGGAAGGCCTAGGAGGTGAGAGTTTTTCAACTTAAATAGGGTATTGCAGTTACGAAGATTGTTCTTAATTTTGAATCCGCGCTGTGGACAGTTTTCCGTCAATTTATGCCAGATGTCTAACTGCAAGGCTGTTTGTTTCACTGGTCACAAGCTTTGTGGAGAAAGGTGCGTGCTTTGTGTTTTGCCAAAGGGTTTTCGATCCCCTTGTAATTTCCGCTCTAGTCTTAACGCGAGAGGGCGAGTCGAGATTTTCAAGATGTTTAATGTGCTACTGTTTCGCAAATTCTCTCTTTTTGGGATGTTGTGAAGTGCACACACCACAAATAACTCAGGAACATGATTTGCCGACACATGATTGTAAAATAATAATCAAATAATCATGAAACAAATACGTCAAGTTCATCGTGATATTTCACTTGTATTGAATGCAAGTTAAATTCTAGGCGATCGCATATTTATTCTCCGTAGTGTCTGCTCTTTCACGAAGAACTATTGTAGTACGTTCATAAATTGAGGTTTCAAGAAGACAAAAAAATCACTTTTCATTCTGTATAGTTAATAGAAAAATATGGTGACAAACAACGAAATACCTTCCAGTACCTACCAACTCACCGTTCCCTTCTTTGCTGCTGCAGACTAGTGAGCTGTATGGCAGAATGCTGCCAAGTCTGGAGTCTGGATCGAGTTTGTTTGGCGGGGTACTTCGAACATGGCGTCTCCTAGTAGGCCATGTAGAGCTAAACATGAAAAGAGCGAGAATTTTATACGAAAACAAACCCAGTTGTTTCATGAAAGTTCTATATGGTTATGGCAACTCTAAAGAGCGTTATTTCTTCGTTACTCTGGTCTGGATTAATATTTTTTTCTAAGAGCGGTGAGAACGAACGAACGAACGAACTTCCTTGAACATCTGTCATGCAAGTTTGTAGACCAAATCATTCAATCACATGTCGAAACAAGAGGAAAATTCAAGCAAAGCCAAAGATACGGTGAAGTTTTCAGAGTTACGACGGTCATGGAGTTGGCGGAGACGAGAGGGGCTGGTAAGAATAAGCTTAAATTGATTTTTTGAAAATTGGTTTGTGTACTGTTTCAGATCGGGACATTCCATTTATGATGAAGTCCAACAGAATTCGGCTGGATTTTTTTTTTCAAAGGCGCGGACTAAAAAGTGAAGGGGTGCGGATCGTGAATGGAACGTCCCATCAGCTGATACTTGTTACGTTGAGACAAGTATTTGGTTCGCACAATAGCAAAGATATCGTTGACGTCATCTCTCGTCATTAATGTGCCAACCAGAGCCTCATTGGCCGTCGAAACAAAGGGTTGGCACATTTGAATAACAAAAGCAATGTTTGTTAACTGATATCATCCCTGTTGTAGAATACCACAACATCAAACCACAGTTATTTCCCCAAGGCGGCATTCTTTGAAACAAGTTGGAGTGCAATAGAGGCTATTCTTATAATAAGGTGCAGGGTATTCTGCAACTTTAGACCTTTTTGTCAGCTTTAGGACATTTCATTACAGACATGTAGCCCTTACTTTCATATTAAGCACTTACAGTGTGACGCGCCTTACCATGGCCACCTAACAAAGTTTTTTTTAAAACTTATGTGCCAATCAGGGTGTGCGAATTTGATTGACAGTCTCCCCACCTTGCAAAGTTCGCACGGTTGTAAGTTGAACACCATTGAATGGGTCGTTTGAGTTGACATACTTACACAAAGTTGTCATATGCAAAAGTTCGTTGGGTGGCCACAGTAGGGCGCGTTGCACTGTAATGACTGGCCAAGGGAAACACTGACTTTTGAGACACTCATCATCATCATCATCATCATCATCATCATTTAAACATGGAAGCCCATTCATAAAAGTGCTCTTCCAGACAGCCGTGCAAAATCATGCAATAAAACAGTATTAGTTAAATATAATGTTGAATGTTCCACTAGGCCAAGTTTTTTGTTATACCTCCCTGACTCAGAAATTCTATTCTCATGCTGCATACTAACTCAGTTGCATACTTGCACAATGCATGCGTAGGCAATTAAGCATTGGTGTCTTTTTTCCTGGCAGACTGTGAAACTGTGAAACTAAAAGTTAACTCAAAATAAACAATTATCTTGATCAGTCATCGAGTATGCCTTTCCCGTCTGGGCGGCGCTTATAACCATCATACCTAGAAGATCTCTTAGAATCCATACAAAGGAAAGCCCTCAGGATAATTTTCGACAAGAGAGAGTACGCTGATGCCTTGACAATGGCGAGCCTAGACACACTTAAAGTCAGGAGCGCTGCTGCCTGTCAGAGGTTCATCATAAATGCACGGCGACATCCTCCCCTCATGGAAGTTATCCCCATCCCCATGTACCATGATTATGAATATTCTCTCCGTTTCCACAATCCAAGAGCCATACTTGGCTTTACTAATAGACTAAAATGATTTTGTTACTGTTAAATATCAACGAATTGTGTAACTGTGTATGCCTATTTGCTGGCCTACCCAGCAATCCAGCTATTGCTGCAATTAGGTAAAATAAACAAGTATCTATCTATCTATCTATCTATCTATCTATCTATCTATCTAAACTAACACTGAAAATTTCCCCAGTCAAATTCGCTTTCGAAATTTAAAAAAAACATTTTGATCCCAGAAATACTTACCTTTGTAGCCCTTTAAGTCATTTTCATTAATTTTTGTGTCAAAAATTTGCAGAAGGAAAATGAGGGAGAAATTGACTTGGACACTCTTGAGATTCGCTGCAGTATTGAGGAGGTAAACCATATGTTTTGCCATTGTTTAGCTCAATATGCATGCATAGCTTATTAGGTTGGAAGGAGCTGGTCAAATTGTTTTGTAATTTCTTGAATTTGGAGTTCCAAGCATGGACAATAATAATTATGAAAGCAAGTGAGCCACTCCTAACTTAAGTTTTAAAAAGCATGATTTACCACGGGCCATTTTTTGTATACTGTTTATTTGAGCAAGAATTAATATTAGCAGAGCTCCATGTGCTGGAGCGGGTGGAGCACCATGGGCAAGAAAATATGGTAACCCATCTGTGCGAGAAAATTTGGTTTTGGTCACCTTACGACTGTTCGACTATCCACCCCTCCATTTATGCCAACGTGAAACTCTGTGGTGCAACCCACGTTTTTTGGTGGACCCATCTTTGATATGGGACATCCATGTTATTGTTAATTGACACCTGCTAAAACAAACTGTGGGCCCAAGGTTAATTAAAGCTCATTGAGGTCAGCCGTTTTTTTTTCTTAAATTGACCGCTGACAAAGTACTGGTTTTCGATTGCTCAAACCAGGTTAACTTATCGTGAAAATAAATAAATTAACATGTGAGCTCCACTCATAGGCTTGGCTAAATCTATGTAGTATTCCTTAACCCAATGACTCCTCAGGCGCCCTAGGATGCCCCCAGTTTACAAGTAAAATCGTCTGGCATTAGACATAGTAAAATCTGTAAAGTCTCACTCCCAGGGGTCAATGGTTTAATGGAGGGGACATAATTTTTGACTGATAAACAACATCGTCGCTCTTTAGAGGTTGGGTGCCCAAAACATCCTGGAGCTTCCACTATTGGCAGCCAGCTCCAAGATGGAGACTGCACCGATGGCTGGCAAAACCTGACAACCCAGCCATGAGCCCCCACGCCTCCGAGAAAAACAGGCACCTGTCACACTGATACACAGTGGAAAGCAGAGGGTGTGGAGGGAGGGAACAAAAACCGCTAAACGCTCCACATGCAATGCTCCTACTTCCAGCCACACTGATTAATAAGTGCTACAGCCCAAAGCACGAGGAATTCCACGCATGCGCAAGTATACTAAAACCACTGACCAATTGGCTGCAGTTGCTCCTAGTTGTTTACTTGGTTAAACTTCGTTTAACCTCATTTAACCCTAGGATGCCCCCAGTTGACAAGTAAAATTGTCTGGTGTAAATAGAAGTCCATCCATTTTGCAAGGACATTGGTTTAATAGGTCAGTTAGCACAGATAACTCGTTCCGCATTCTCACAGGATGACAAGAAAGCGAATTGAGTAACATGTAGCAAAGATGGACCGACTAGTGCCATCTTAGCTGTGGTCAAACGGATTATGCTTTAGTGGTTGTTACTCTGGCAACATGCAGATGGGGGCAGTAAAGACTGAAAGAGTCAAAGTAAAACAAAACAAAACGAGAGTCAATGAGGTGGTGGGTCAGCCATAGCTGATGGTTGAATGGTCAGGGTCAGAGGTGATGGAGTGCTGCCATGTCCAGGACTGGAGTTAGGTGGTCCAGGTGCAGGTGGGCCTGCTGTCACTGGTGCTGGGCTTGGTGTCAGGAGAGGCATCGCAGGTGGCTGCCCAGAGGATGGAGTTGGGATTGGTAGAGAGGCACGTTCAGGTGGTGAAGGAGCCGTGGGGTGCTGTTGAAATGGCAGTCTGGCAATTTGCCGAAGATTGTCATTGATGATGCATCAATGTGGTAAGGCATGCACAGGGTTGTGGGTCAGTCTGCCAGAGCCATCAACCTGCACCACATACTGTACTGGTCATACTGGCGTACTTCAATGACCGTTCCAGTCTTGTTCTATTTGGTGGGGTGTGGGCCAGTGTGATTTTGGATTCGGACATGGTCACCAACTTCTAGGGGTGGGAACCTGTTGGTGTGCTCCCTCCATCTGTCGACGGCTTTCATATGCCTGTTTCTTAAGGCTGTTAGCAAGGGTGTCACTCCAGGTGAGATGTGGCTTGTAGCAGCAAGGCAAGATGGGTATGAAGTCCTTGATTGGTCTCCAAGATATGCACTGTGTGGGGGACAGCATCGTGTTGGGGTCGAGAGTATTGCGATACTAGAGTATGGCACACTGTTGGGAATCAGTGTCTAGGCTGCCATTGGGGTCAGTGTTATTAGTGACGAGACGTTTGATGGTTTTCACACCGATGTCCGCTCGGCAGTTTGAGTGTGGAAAGGAAACAGATGAGAGGCAGTGGTGTACACCCCACTCTTTTAGGAACTGGCGCGTAGTGGCTGCAGTGAACTCAGGGCCGCCATCGGTGGCACACTCATCAGGGATACCAAGTGTCATGAAAGTGCATTGGAGTTAGTCCATCAGGCCCTGGGAGCCCTCTTGTGCCCGTTCGATGGTAGTCCAGTTGGAATAGCGGTCCACAATAACCAGGTAATTCATTCCCTTGTAGTTTAAGAAATCAGCGCATGCAGCTTGAAAGGGGTATGCTGGTGAGATGGGTGGGTAGGGTGGGGCACTGGGTCTGCAAGGGTGCCATGCTGTTGCAGTGGTGGCAGTTCTCCTTCATGGCTCTGATGGCTGCAGTGATGCCTGGCCAAAATACTGTTCTTTCTGCACATGTAGTCATTGAGGTCACACCTTGGTGTGATGAGTGGAGTATAGTCAGAATGTATTGGTGCAGCAAAGGAACAGTGACTATCAGGCTTTTAGCCAGGCGGCCGTCCAGCCGTCCAAAGGACGGCCAGTTCTCAGAAATGGGAGATTTTCGACGGCCTGTTTTGGGCGGCCATTTACGAACTTCTGTGCTTAATGTAACAAAACAGTGTCTATAAATTAATAAAAGTTACATTTCTTTTTGCTCCCAAGAGTTGTTTTAGTGCTGCTGTCGTATTTTTCTTCTATATGAACACTTTTTTAGCGAGTTTCCTTTCTGTTTTGATCAAATGAATCAAAGTTGAGCGAAGCGATTTCACAGGCAAAGCCGCTGTTCAGTGATATTGACTTACCAAGTCGTCCCCAGGCTACTTTGCCGGCTGCTATAAATAAATGCGCACTTTGGTAATTATTTATGAGGACATGAGTCAAAGATCACGCGCCTTCCAACTCGGTAAGACGATCTCGCGGCTACAAATGTTATTGTAATCGCTTGATTGTATTCTGCTCTGTTCAAGCGAAATCTGGTGGGCATTACAACAAAATAGCCATTTGGTGTAATAACATGTGCAATCATCGTAATTGCTTTAGGAATACTAATAGTAGGTGAATAGTTAAAGATTGTAGACCAGAATGCAGTTCGACCAACAAAGCCACGCATATCTGTTCTTTCGTGTAAATCATGGCTTGACAACTTCAAATTTCAATCACTCTTTATAACAACTGGAGTTCCTATCCCAAATATAATTCAATGTTAAACAAGGTAAGTTGAGGAAAGGATAGCTTAGTTAAATTATCAAGGAAAAAACAGCGGTGTAATAGGTAAATTGAAAGACGTTTACAGCTGTCAGAATCGCGGAAATAACGTCTAAGAGGCTTCAATTTTTCAAAATTTTCTGGGGGAGCATGCCCCCAGACCCCCCTAGGCCCACATAAAATTTGGACTCCCACTTTCAAAATCCTGGCTAAAAGCCTGGTGACTATCTGGTCCTTGTAAAGGAGGACACCATACATCAACAGTGTAGAGGTGTTCCCGGAACTGGTGGTATACTTGGATGGCAGGTAGGAGCTCATCGCGAAATTTGGGGAAGCCAGATTCAACAATACATATCAGCTGGGTCATCACCATATCACTTGTGGCTGTGAGTTGGACTCTCTCCCATGTGTAGTGTTGAGGAAGTGGAATCTGCCAATTGGTTGTCGATAGTGGCCATCTAGGAGGCCTGTAGAGGCTCTGCACGACACATGTCAATCAGGAAGGAGTGTCCAGAGTGGTCAAGGGGGAGGGGAACTGTCGAAGTACTGGTGCACGCCACATTATCAGGTAAGACCATCATGTCTGCGGGACCAGCAGTGTGGCACGAAACCGCATTGGTGGCCTTGTGTCACACTCCAGGGACATGGACCATGCAGAATCTGTAGCCTAGTGTCTTCTCTCTGAGGTTGTGAAGTCAGACATTGGATATTTCATTGAGGAACTGATCACCAAATACTTTGAGTAAAGGCTTGTGGTGTATGGCAATAATAAGGTCACTGCAACCAAGGACAAAGAACCTAGCTTTGTCAAGTATATCGGCCACAGCGAGAGCCTCTCCTTCCACTGGTTCGTAGCACGACTCGGCAGCATGGGTGAAACAGCTTCCAACAAGGGTTATCTTCCAACCTGTAGTGCAGCAGAAGGGCTCAGCAGATGGACATTGGCAGTGCTTTTGGAAAAGGCAGTACCCTATACCATCTTGTGGCCAGTCAGTGGCCAGGCAGGTCATTTTGGATTTATCAAAGATGCAGACGCCTTCATTGCTTTCACTGCTGATCATGGATTTGGATTCATCAAAGAGTTGGTTTAGCTCACTTTCCCAGTGGAATGGTGTGCCTGGCTTGAGGAGCTGTCAAAATGGTTGCATGTGCTTGGTGGCAGCAAAGGCGTATGAGACCTGGTTGATGAGGCCAAACCAAGATCGTCCGTCTGTTATAGTGGTATAGTGGTTGGAGTTGGAAAGTCACGGATGGCATCAAGGTACTTTTTGCGTGGTCGTACATTGTGATGGGTAATTTCAAAACCTGCAAATTTGGGTTTAGGATAATGCCATGGTGGCCACACAAGTCGAGCCAGTCCACTGCTTGATAGAAGCCCTTAGTGAGGTTGTCCGACCAAACAAGCGGGTCGACAATGCACTTTGTTTTTTGTGGGACATGGGAGACAATCTCATTGAAGTGTCTCGAATAGGCTTCATCTGAGGCTATGTAACCCTTGAGGTGCGGTTTTGTATTGACACTGCCCCCAAGGAGTGATGAGGGTCGTAAGGTGCCAGTGGTCTGGGTGGAGTGGGACACCCAACTGAAAAATAGTTTGTCGGTATCGCTGGTGACATACACAATTTGCCGAGATGCAAGAGTCTAACCTCATTTAGAGCGGCCAAGAATCACAGGGCTGGATGACTGCACCCAGGATCTTGATGCCATTGTTGTTAACAGTGTGCATGTGCATGATGACCGGAATTAGGTTATCTTCACATAGTCCAAAGCTGTGAATTACGTTCATGCTTGCAAGGCAACTCTGACAGAGAGTTGTATTCCCACTGGGTGGGGTGTGATGTCCTTGAATCCCAAGAAGATGTAGTCATCTGGGTGTATGGTAGCAATGAGGGTGACAAAAGGCTGAGCCCTGTTAAACCCACTGAAATGAGATGGTTGTATACATGTAGGTGGTGATGCAGGGTCAAGGTGGCACTTTCAGCTTCATTGGGGTCTCATCCAGAGACATTTCCTAGTTTTCGTCACCAAGCAGGTCTAGCTGGATTTCACTGTCTGCAAGGTGATGTGTTAAGATGTCAAGGAGGATGTTCTTGGTGTAATTTACGTCAATTTTGCAGCCAGGGCATTTAATGAAAAATTTGCGAACACTAACCTGACCTCGCAAGCAGGCGCCAGAGCTTTGTACATGTATGGTCTCGCCTTCGTCTTGGCGCATTTGGTGGAGTTAAACGCATGAAACCATTGTATTTTCTTCTCTAACAGTGAGTGTATGCTTGACAGAAACTTTCTTACCAGGAAGCTTTGAATTGGGTTGTTTAAAAGTAATTTCTAGGTTAACGTTAAATTACATAGTCAGTAGGGGCAACTAATTGGCAAAACAAAACAAAATCAACTGCACTGCCATAGCACAGCCCTTTTAATTATAAAGTTGATTCATCCTTGTTCATAGACATGGCTTCCTGGCTTGTTACAACAACAACAATAACAACAACAACAACTTTATTACCCTTTTTCCTAACAGAACAAATTACAATAAGAAGTAAAATTAAAGAAAATAAATAAAAAAATTAATTAAAAAAAAAAAATTACAATAAGAAAATTAAATTATAAAAAGAGTAATGGCTTCCTTAATAACTGTGAAAACTAACAAAAGGAGGAAGCCAAAGCAAAAAAGACTAATTTGAAAGACAGGTCGGATTCTCCGACCGCTGACCTGCTTGGTCCTCTACATGTGCACACCTGTTCATGTTGGTTGTGGAACCTTACCATATGTTACTTTATACACAATTTTCAGACAGAAGGTGAAGAAGCATGGGGCCTCAGCTCTCAAGAAGCACTAAAAAGACTTTTTGATGCCATCAATGATGAATTAGCCATCTATAAAGAAGCTAACCCTTGCACATGGTGGCAAGATTTATGGAACACTCTGAATCAAAATCATCACTTGCCAATGGGCTTCATCAGTCTCTCTTTTCTCATTCTCGAATTTTTAGTCCTTGTATTGTCATATGCACTGGCTGGATCAGAAAGGAGGTATGTTTGTTGCTTGTTAAAAAAAGGTCCTTATTTTATGAGCCGGGTAACATGTGACAGTGAACTAGAGTTACTGATAAACTTGTGGCCCTTGGTGCACACCTTTTACCCCCTTCTTCATCAATGCTCTGTTTTACGGGTTTCAAAAGCTACAGCTATATGGATCAGAGGAAAGTCAAAACAGACGTCAGTTGAATAAGACAGGGATCAAACTGGCTACCTCCAGCTCAGAAGGCGATGCACCAACCGACTGAGCCGTGCCTGTCTCTGGGAAAATGGGTCATACCAAGGGGTAATTATCATTGGTTAATACCCTATTGAGGGTAGTGTTGGGGTGATTTACCCCTGAAAAGATGATGTGCTACATGTAGTTGCTTGGTGAAGGAACAAATAAAACAGAAATCAGAGTCTCGTATGCAGGAATCCAACCTATGAACTGTGTAACATCCGTTGGATGCTCAAACCTTTTGTCTACAAGAATGCTTGGGCCTGCTTGTTCAAAAGTCGATTAACACAAATCCCAGATAAGAAATTAACCAAGGACTGAGCGGGAGTTTATTTCTCCTACTCCCAAATGCTGTTCAATGGTGATAATCGGCAAAAGGTTACATTAGAAAAAGTCCATTAGAAAAAAAAGCAAAACAAAAATAAGCAAAATAAACTTTCACGAAAAAGTTGCAAACATGATACAAATAGTTTACGCTACTCCTGGATTAAGTTAATCGGCTTTCGAACAACCGGGCTCTGGTAAGCAAGTTTATTTAATACATGTATTTACTGTAGGTTCATGTACAACAACATTGTAATTGAATGTTGAAATTCAACTGTTGATAAGTCAATACATGTATGTTGTTCTTAGCACTTATTTTTTATCACAAAATCAATTTCAAAGGACGTATTGATTCATTGTACAAACTTTGAAAAACCTGGATTGAAAAAAAAAAAGGTTCAACCTATGACCCAATAATTGTTTTATTGAAATCTTGATATTCAATTAGTTCTTTTCAATGCAAAACATACACCATCATTTGATTTGCAGCTCCAGTCTGCCGTTAGTAGAAGGAATCATTGTATTGATGCTAACAGCGGTGAACCTGGCCTTGTGTGTGAGAGAAGAGAGACTAAGAAAGACTGAAATGGTCAGAAGTGTCCAGAATCAACTGAATAATTATGATGGTAAGCAGTTATATTGTTGGAATTTCAAGTCTAGAGTTAGTGCAGTACTGAAGAAGCAAAATGTGGGCTGCATTGGTGCACCGGTGTGGTTGGTGCTTGTGATATTTCCTCCCATTGTCTTAAAACATAAACATTTGAACAAGATAATTATTGTAATGCTGGGATAAACTATCCTTTCTAAGAAGATCTACAACAGGTGAAGTGACAGCTTAGTGACAGCTTGACATTTTTACCTTTCAATACTTAAAGGCTGTAATACATTATGTCACAATCATTTGAAATAGCAAATTATCCCTTCTTTGCATACATGTAGTTCTCCTTTGATCCGAGATGGTGGGAAAATGGTGAGCAAAGTCATTGCTGATAACTGTGTAAACCTTTCAAAATGTTGACTTAACATGAATGCATTTTGGTACTAATTGTATTATCTATTTTCCAGATGGTTGGAGTTGGGTGCCATCTGATTATGTTGATCCCTGTACCCCTCCATCCCCATCCATCTCACTGGTTCATGCCTACAGAGACAAGGAACTCGTCTCTGTTCCATGCAACCTTCTTGTTCGTGGAGATGTGGTTTTACTGGGACCTGGACACTCTGCACCAGCACAAGTACAACAGGTAAATAGAATTTTAAAAAAATGATCAAACTGAACATTCTGGAGACCATATTGTTTCCTTAGCTAATATAAAACGTAACAATATTATCCTTGAACATAATGTATTGTTTACTGTTTGCTTTTGAGATAGCCTGCAGTGCAGGCGGTTTTGGTGGTTTTCATCTTTCGATCTTTCGAGTGTCTTGCCACCATTTTGGATTCGCTGCAGACTGGGAGAATTGGGGCGAGAATGACAAACTGTCGGAGGGGGTGGGGGGCGGGGAAGGAAAAATAAACCGCCTGCCCGCAGAGGCGGTTAAATTTAAAAACGCCCCCCAATTTTTCTTTCTCCCTCCCACGCTTGGTAAACTTTTTACCTCGCCCCAACTCTCCACTGTTTTTCTATTTCGAGATGGCGGCCTGAACATCCGATGGAAATATATATCCACTCGCCCCGCCAAAATCCGCCTGCACTGCAGGCTACTTTTGAGATTGACACTACCTGCAGCCTTTTCCAGGCTCTCAGATGGTGGAGTACTGGTTAACGTATCAAAGTACCAATGAAAAGTGGGGCTTAGAATAATATTATTTATTTGCAGATTCTTAAAAGTTGAAACATAAAAGTTTAGTTTTTGTTTAACAGAAGACTGGGCATCCCAACTACTAGAAGCCCAGTACAGGCTTCTGGCTATAACTACTGTACATGTACCTGTTGAGTGGTACCCACACCAGAGGCCAGAGTAAGCCTTCTTAATTCTGTCTGAACACACAAACAGCCATATAGTATTGAAATGGAAATTTGATTTGGATAATCTACTGATTTGGAGGGATCTGACTACAACCTTAATACATGTAGAAGCAAACAAAATAGCACTTGTCTTACAGCACTGTTCATAGCTGTCCTGTAGTTTAACGAAACTTATACTCAAGCATTGACCCAAAAATTAATGAAGAAAGGATTGTGACGTATTTCTCCAAGAGACTTTGAATTTTCAAAGACTATAGTTTTCTTTTGTCATGCACAACCTGTGTTACATGTAGCACCTCTCATTCTTTAGTTCTGGTATTGACTAATATGCGCTTTCATTACGTAGTAATATGTTAAACTTTTCCTTCTAGTTGTTTATGGATCCACCAAGCAGGGGTTCTTTACTGATTCTTGAACAAGGACAAGTGTTTTACCCCTCTGTCACACAAAACACATCTGGCAAGTATAAAAGAAGTCAAAAATTGAGATTTTTGTTTTTTCCACAGGACTGTGACAATAAAATACTGTATTGTTGATGTGCACCTTACAGGTCTGGAGGGCCTGGTTGTTCGAAAGCCAATTAACTTAATTCAGGATGAGTGCAAACTTTTTTGTTTCATGATGTTTTCAACTTTTTGGTGAAAGTTTCTTTCGCTGAAATTTTTTTTGTTTTCAAGATTGACTTCCTCTAATGTAAAGTTTTGCAGAATATCAGTGTTGAACAGCTTTTGGAAGTAGCGATTAAAGAAACTCCTTGGTTAACTTTTAATCTGGGATTAGCATTAATCGGCTTTTGAACAACCGGGACCTGGGAATTAACCCATTGAGTCCTGGGAGTGGGACTTAACAGATTTTACTCTAATCTGTCTAATGACAGATGATTTTACTTGTTAACTGGGGGAGTCCAAGGGAACCTGAGGAGTCGATGATGATGATAATAATGATAATAATAATAATAATAATAATAATAATAATAATAATAATGTTGCAATAGTAGCAAGTATGATAAATACTGTAGGAAACAGACAACTTTTTTAAAAGACATGTTTCGGCATGCTTATGCCATCGTCAGTTTAATGATTTCCTAAGTGTGAACAGTTGTAAAGTCTACGGGTAGATGAAAAAATTATTACAACATGACGTAATACAAAAGCAGGTACTACATGTATTTACAGCGTGACACCAAACATCAAGGTGTAAACTAAAACGTGAGAAAAGTGTTGTAATGCTGCAATTGTTTGTTAAGTTCTGGTTTGATCTTATAATATTTATATAAAAAGCTTCTTTGAGTTTTAAATCAATTGAGTTGCTGGCAGAATCCAGAATACTAAAGCATGAAGGGGAGTAATAATTATTGTTCTTACAAAGTCATGAAATATGCGAGTTTTTATCGCTTTCCATGTGTTCCTTTATCCTGGTAGAAAAGTGGCGACTAGTGGAAAAGCCTACATGTATAGTCGCCACTTTTCTACCAGGATAAAGGAACACACGGAAAGCGATAACTCGCATATTTTTAAGCATCTCAACACATCTCCTTTATTTAAGAACAAATACTCCCCTTCGTGCTTTAGTATTCTGGATTCTGCCAGCAACTCAATTGATTTAAAACTCAAAGAAGCTTTTTATATAAATAAGATCAAACCGGAACTTAACAAACAATTATTGCAACATTACAACACTTTTCTCACGTTTTAGTTTACACCTTGATGTTTGGTGTCACGCTGTAAATAGTACCCGCTTTTGTATTACGTCATGTTGTAATAATTTTTTCATCTACCCGTAGACTTTATAACTGTTCACACTTAGGAACTCATTAAACTGATGATGGCATAAGCATGCCGAAACATGTCTTTTAAAAAAGTTGTCTGTTTCCTACAATAATAATAATAATAATAATAATAATAATAATATAATAATAATAATAATAATAATAATAATAATACTAATAATAATAATAATATAATAATAAATAATACTTTATTTATATAGTGCTATTTCATGTAGGTCAACAGCGCTTTGCAATAATAATATTGCAATCAATGTTACAGCAAATCGAAATTTTACAAATTATTATTTATAATATTTGATTAAAACTATGTCACATGCCAAACTAATCAAAGTGATTAAAAGGATGTGCTTTTATATGGGTCTTCTATGGCCATACATGTACAGGGCTCGAAATTAACGAAAAAATCCAGTCGCATTTTGCTATAAGATACGGAAATTTGGTCGCAATTTCGCAAATTTTAGTCGCAAAATCTCCGCGCTGCATTGTGTTGTCAGCGGTTAAGAAAAAAATGTGAGCCTGCAATAGTCTCTGTTACGAGCCTATGAAGGCCCATCAGGCTGGCGCTTATCTCCGGTTTCTGTAGCATGAAGCGACTAGGAGTATTTTTACTCCCCCCCTGGATGGGATGCTAGTCCATCGCAGGGTTACCCCCAGCATTACGCCGGTACCCATTTATACACCTGGGTGGAGAGAGGAACCGTGGGAGTAAAGTGTCTTGCCCAAGAACACAACACGATGTCCCTGGCCAGGCCCCGAACCCGGACCACTCGATCCGGAGTCGAACGCACTAACCATGAAGCCACCGCGCCTCCCACTGATCCTGCAATACTTGTGTGTAAAGAAACCGCTGAAAATGGCGAATGCACGTAACGTCGCAGCTAAATTACTCTACAATTACGCTATCTTCAGAGAAAATTCACGGCGAGAAACACAATAATTTTGTCTTTATTTATTTATTTTAGCAAAAGTAGCAGCAAAGTGGCAACTGCTAACCCTTTTGTTTCAAAAGAGCGAAGGTGACAACAAGTTGCAAATGTGCGACTTCTCCAGATATTTTAGTCGCAAAGGCAAAAATTTAGTCGCAAATGCGACTGTATTGGTCGCAATTTCGAGCCCTGATGTAGCTTACTAGCTTGACAGATGGTACTTTCAATAAGTTCTTAGAAGAAGATTTCAAATTTCTGGTTAGTAAATTGGGCTTTAGCTGTTCAGTAATGTAGCTAGGGGCCTGGCCTTTTAGGGCTTTATACATGTACATGTAGGTCAGGAGTAATATCTTGTAATTAATGCACCTGCTAACTGGGAACCAGTACATTGCTGCTTTTAAGACAGGCTTGATATGATCTTACTTTTTCTAAGTACGAGTAATAACACAAGCATCAGCATTCTGGACACTTTGCTTAGAAACGATCTATTAGAAATTTGGGTATTAAATCCATGCAATAACAAATTGCATGGACTTGCAAATAGCTCAGATGTAATGAATGTGTGAGCCAACTTTTCAGTGTCTGCTAGAGATAAACAGTCTCTTATCTTATTTATGTTCCTAAGATGGAAAAAGCAGGCCTTACATGCTTATCTAGTGACATGTGCTCAACAATAACTCCAATATTTCTCGCAGAAGGGGATGGTTCGATCCATTTACAAGACACCTCAATGTACTCTAGTATTGATGGGGTGGATGGAGTCGTGTACTTGAGATGCATCAAATAAAAATCTGTGTCCCTTCAATTAACCCACTAGGGAGTTTTAGCAAAGACGATGGCTACAGCAATGAAAACTTTAGTCCAAAATAATTATAACTTAGTGCTATCGCAAGTATTTCGCGATTAATCCGTCTTGTTCACATTGTACAATACACTACAGGCGAACTATCCTGTAAATGGATGGGTATGAACGGTTTTAAAGTCAAAACTGAAAATGACTTTTTCATTGTTACAGTGTATATGCTCACGTTGTCGTCAAAACCTAAAATTTGGTGATTTCACGTTGTTGTTTTGTGGAGTACAGCAAAGAAATGCACGGAAATTCGTGTTGCACGTGCAGCACAAGCATTTTTCCTTTTTCAACCAATAATAATCTTGCTTTGTGGCGTTGCTGTAGCCGTACCTGTCGTCTTTGCTAAAACTCCCTGTTGACTCCTGGGAGGGGAGTCAGACTTTACAGGTTTACTCTGTATAATCATGCCAGATGGTTTTACTCCTCAAGTGGGGGCATCCTAGGTTGCCTGGTTAAATTTGTGACTCTGTTCTTTGTTTTTAAAACTTCTCACTCAATGCTGGTAGATACTTGTGTAGGTCAAAAGTAATAGACCCTTCTCCAAAATAGGGGCAACTGAATGAAAAACGGATACCAGAAATAGAAAGAGCACCCAATTTACTTTAGTAACCCTGCAAAGTTTCAGTGTATTAGGTGTTATATCAGCTGAGAAAATATACATGTAAGATGAAATTTGACAAAGTTGCAGACGTTTGTACACTGTATGACTGGGGGTACATGCCATAACCCCAATCATACAAACGTCTGTAAATTTTTCATTTTTCAACTTACATTTTCTTGGCTGATATTACACCTGATATGCCAAAATTTTGCAGGGTTACTTATAGATAAATAAAGGTGCTCTTTGTAGTTCTGGTATTACCGGTAGTTTTTAATTTTAACTTACTTGAACTTTTGGTTCCTATTTTGGAGAAGGGTCTATTCAGCCCACTGTGTCTTAAAATTCATACTCCTGGAAAATAATTACAGTGTATTATTATCAGACAAAGAAAGAGGTTAGAAGAAATTTGGCCTGTAATTCATTTTTACCAGTACAGGGTCTATCTTTAATTAGGAACTCTTTTTGTTCAATTCATCTTGTAGCAGGTGCAGAAAACAAGCCAACAAGCATGCAGACATCTCAGCCTCACCCACGTGAAAAGTTCCTTGTCATTGAGACACCATTTATACTCATTCTTAGGTATATTTCCCTTTGAATACGTTGATACTTAATTTATATTAATTCACACGGTACAGTCATAACTTTCTAAATTTCACTCAAGACATGCACATGTACATTCGGCAGTTCAAGTGTCTGAAATTTGACAATGTTGTATCACTAAAATCATTCATTCACCTCTTACAAGATACATGTATAACTTACTTGAACTCACATTCGACCAGCTCTTAGCTGGCTTGATAACTCATTACATGTAATTATTGGTAGAGAGTGCAGTGCAAATTGCACTGTCATTGGTTCAAAATCTTTTCAAGCCCTGGTTTTTGTCAGGCAAGCTGGAGGCTGCCTCATGTTAGATGGCAGACCAACGCCATTAGCATTCAGTAAGGTATTTTGGGGTTCTCGACTTGTTGGTTGCCCTGAGCCACTACTAAATGACACATGCTAGCATGGGCTGAACCTTGGTGGTGTCCTAAGCATGTGACACATGGGCTGTGGTAAACAGGCAGGAATGGGGGAGGCTGTTGTTTGTGTAGAATACAATTATAGGAAACTGATTGAGGTGTAGAAGAGGAGAAAAGAAAATCAGAGGGAGAAAAGAGGAGCTTGACCTGTGTAACACCCATTGGCTGGCTTCTGTCTCTAATATATTGTAATTATTGGAAACAAGTTATAAATCAACGTGTTTAAGTCCAAGAGTTTTGTGACAATTATACCATATACGCTTGGTCAAGGGTGAAGAATGATGCCAAAAATGAATGACCTCTTTTAAATTTCAAATTCAAGTTTGTAATTATAATAGATACCCATTATATTACTTTTTTGTAGAAAAATTTTGAATGACTCATTGAAGAGGCCAGTGAGCATACTTGGAAATGAGATGCATTACATCATCAATTCTTTAATAGAAAAGAAACTTCTGCTTTTGATTTTGGTAAGACATACTGTAGTGAAGTTGTTTCCACTGCCACAAGCCACATACATGTACACTTGTAATGAGAAGCAGATGCCTTATGAAAGCTAGTTCCTCTCTAAGTGTAAATAGGAACTTCCTATTTACATGTACCTCGCAGAACAGAGCAGAGAAACCAACAAGCACAAACACTGTCAAGTACCAATTAAACAAACAGATTCCATGTTGCCATTCATCTGGTCAGTAACGGATGTGCAAAAATTGTGCTTAAGGTTATGCGTTATGTTAAATTGTGGAGAGTCTCTAGAAATGTTGGTTTTTGAAGAGTACAATTGTATCTGGAGAGAAAACAACAAACTCAAGTCACAGGTGACATGAAATTAAGGAACTTTTATTGTGATAAACAACATCGTCGCTCTTTGGAGGTTGGGTGCTGAAACATCCTGGAGCTTCCACTATTGGCAGCCAGCTCCAAGATGGAGACTGCACCGATGGCTGGCAAAACCTGACAACCCAGCCATGAGCCACTTCCCGCCACACTGATAAGTAAGCGCTACAGCCCAAAGCACAAGGAATTCCATGCATGTGCAAGTATACTAAAACCACTGACCAATTGGCTGCAGTCGCTCCTAGTTGTTTACTTGGTTAAACTTCGTTTAACCTCATTAAAAAATTTTCATTAAAAATGCTAATAAGTGTTAAGTTGTGTTTCAATCACTCTGAAGAGAAGTTTCTTCATCTTTTGCAAGTTGCTGTCTTTGACTGTGAATATTCTTCGAGCACTTCTTCTTGGAAATGATTCAGGGCATTGGAGCGAGATGATTCTTTCTCTACAGGTATAAAATCTTAATAAAACAACAATTCCTTTTTACAATATTTTTATGATTTCAGTGATAGTCTAGAATAATTGTTCCTGTTTATTTCAGGCATATGCAGTATTACCCCTCCTTCCTATTTCATTTCCTATTATCTGGATTTGTTTATACCTTTACGGAACAGCAAGAATTGAGGTTTTATTTGCTACTATGAGAGAAAATGGAAATGTAAGTACATGTACGCCCTTCTGTGTTCTTCTTCTCATATTTTTGAGTAAACGTGCAACAACATTGGTCAACTGGGTCATGTGTCCAGCAGAGACCATAGAAACTGTCTCGTCAGCTGTAGTATAGACTGAGAGTGGTTCTAACAAGTGGTGCTTTTAAGGTTGACCGGGCACAGGGAAGGAAGAATCCAGGGCAACACTGCAAACAACCATTTCCCAATAGGGTGATCCCATCGATTGGTTGGCTACCAGTAATTAATTATGCAATGACAAAACAATTATAACAAAACAGCCAATAACTAAACATTACATTATATAATGATAGCGTACTACAAGTTGGGATCTTAACACCATTCTGATTTCACTATCAGGTTTAGTACTAATAGAAAGAAAAA
>NC_090877.1:470000-480000 GCF_036669935.1 Montipora foliosa
TAATGACATTGGTGGCCAAAAACTGAAGACCTCTCATTAGCTTCTTTTGTTTGTTCACTAGCAGCATTATTAATTTTATTAGATGTTACACTACTGTCATCTCAGTCTCACAAAATTGGTTGCAAACCACCTATAATTTTGGTTTGTATTTTTCTGAATTGCAGAGTCAGTTTGGGCTAAGATTTGATGATATCAGATGGCAGAAACATATTAACTCCCTTAAACCTCTGGTTAGGACCTTTGATCAATATTGCTCTCTTTCTCTCTCTCTCTATATATAATAACGTTTCCACCAATGTTGTATCTGATAAATATTATTTAACATATTAGCATGGGCTTGTGAAAAATAAGATATTGGTTGCACCCAAAGAGAAACCATAGCAGTAGTGGATGATATCACAGTGACTGTAATAGCTGAGTATTAGTTTTGACAAACCCCTGAATTTGCTGCACCAAAACAACTTATTTGATTCTTGCCAATAAAATAAAATACAAAAATCAATTGTTTGAATTGTTAATTAGACAAAGGAAATTGCAGATCTACCACCGCTTTCTCCACGGGGCCTTAATTCTTTGTGTTTTAAATAGACTATTAATAATGAGTCTTTTTTCTTGGCTCTAGGGTCTCAATATTCTGCTTAATTCTTGTTGCAAGTCTCCAGTGCAATCACTACGCTTTGCAGACCACACTGGTCTTCTATCTCTGTCGTACAACCCTTCGCCACTCCCATGCTATAGAAGGTAATTTTTGTGGAGTGATTGTTATCAATGCTCACTCTACAGCCTATCAACCAAAGAACTGTACTATTAATTAATTAATAGGATACAAGTTGCTTCGCAATGCGCAACTGGTGTTGCGGAGGTCATAGGTTCAAATCCTGCCTGGGACTTTTTTCAGTTGTCCTTTGGCTTGTTACCAACTTGAAGCAACTTGAATTCTATCCTTCTCACGGGCACATTACACCTTTCCATCATATCATGTATTAATTTTATACTTTTGTGAATACCCGTATATGACTACATCCCATGCAATGGAATGAATGTTTGACGTGAAATTATAATTATTTATGTAAAACTGACCAGCCCTCAGATGGTGTAGTACATATAGTTTAGATGGTAGATTGGTGCAGTGCAAAGAAAGTACAGGGTTGCGAGTTAAAGTCCTGTTCAAGCAGGCTTTCTTTGCCACTACAGAAATCCCTCTTGAAAACAGCAAGGATCATTCTTGCTTTATAGAGTCAAAAAGACATTCAGAAATGTCTTTGATGTATTTCACAGACTGTAACAGTAATTCAGTGGATTTTGCAGTATTCTCAATTATTGTACATGCCTAAGTCCGAGAATAAAATGTACATTGTACATTTTGATAATTTTATGTAAAATTTGAACCACATGGATTGGATTTCAAGTCCAAAAAAATTAATTTGTTTGATGAAAAAGACTTGCAGTAGGATCTTGCTCAGTCTAATTTGGAGGCTTTAAAATGACATTTTGGTCCCAGTAATAATTATTGTCAGTTACTGAAGAGTCAGGATGTGTCTTTTTTGTTTCTTAGCCTTTGGGTATTTGAACCCAATTTTTGTCCATTTCATTCTTAATCTGTCTGACCCAAGAGTTGTACGCCCATTTAATTGGCTCAGTCTGATTTTACCATAATGACACATGAAATCTGTGATGATAAATAATTAAATAATTATTAGTAAGAAATAATTATTGAAGTACAGTGTTGAAATTGTTTTAGATGCTTGTGTCTCCTTGGAAAAGAAATTGGATTTATGGAGCGTGCCCTTCAACTGTTTTCTAAACAGCGGTATATCTTTGCTGTTCAGTCGCCAGCGGTAAGTAAAGTAAAGTCTGGCTGGGATGCTAGTCCATTGCAGGGTTACCCCCAGCATTTTGCCGGGACCCAATTATACACCTGGGTGGAGAGAGGCACCGTGAGAGTAAAGTGTCTTGCCCCAGAACACAACACAATGTCCCCAGCCAGGACCTGAACCAGGACCACTCGATCCGGAGTCGAGCACACTAACCATGAGGCCACCGTGCCTCCCACAAGTCACCAGAGCTAATTAAGCTAAATAGAAATTGCATTAATTTATTTAATATTTACTGTCTCCTTTTGATCTTCCCTTGGTATGCTGGAGCCATTCTGGGGCCAGTTGCTCGAATCCTGGTTAGCACTAACCGTTGGTTAAGAGGTACCAAAACCAATAGGTTTCCATGTTATTTAATGCTGGTTAGCGCTAACCATGCTTCGAGAAACGAGGGCCTGGTCTTTTTCAAAAGATACATGTGCATGTGTATCCCCTACAGAGTTGTTAGCTATCACTAAAAGAAAGACTCAGCACCAGTCCTTGTTTCTCTTATTACACTGATTTGTACTGTCTAAAACTTGTCACAGGAGCCCAACACAGAGCTTGGGCCAGAGGCAACATTCATAAAGTAACACAGGCTGCATACAATATTATTTGAAATTGGATTTTGGTCTTATTGTGAAAAAAGGCCATTAGATAAATATAATTTTTAATTAATACATAATTTAATAGTTGTGCACCATGCATCTATTTGATTTGTGTTATTACCATACTCATTTATTTTAAATTACTTCTCAGAACTCTACTTTCAGATATTCCCTTCATTCTCATTCATTCTTATCAATATCAAAAGAGAAGCCCATCCCAAACATGATCTGTCTTGTCATTAAGGAAGAACGAACTGGTACGGAACCTCTGGCTTGTTTGTCCAAAGGGAACCTGCAATTGACTCGCAGGGGAACATACCTAATTCAATGTTTTTGATTTGACTGATTAATTTTAAGAGCTTTAGTTTCTTTGTGGCTCTCACAGAGCCGAGGTATAAAAATAGCATTCAGCAGTTTTGATTGATTGTAGGTATGAAAATAATATGCTAGTTACAGTTTGGTAAGGACCAAGACATTATTACTACAGTAAAAAGAAGACAGCCTCTTCCCTAATTGTGAAGCCATAATCGTGGACAAAGAGAAGAGAATTGAAACCCTTTTCCAGTTTTCCTCCTTTTGGACCAGAACTTAAAATGGAGGGCATGATTAATGACATTGTTGACCCCCACTGACCTCTGGGACACTTTTTATATTACATGTATAAGAACCTCTGTAGATAATATACTGTACCTACAGCTAATTAGTTTTGAATAGTGCCAGAGACTCTGATTTCCTTTTCAGTTATTCCTTTGCCCATTGTCAGGCAACTAGCCTGTCATTTTTAGGGATCAAGTGTCAACAATATGAACAATTTGGTATAAGCCTTTGACACCTAAACCGGCCTAAACTGGCCAGACAATTTTTACTCGTCAATGGGGAACCCCCAGGTGTCAATGGGTTAATGACATTCTGGGTGATTTTTGAAAAATATAATTCTCTGCGCTGATTGGTTGCACTTGAGGTGTGAATACATGATAATCAACTAAGCAGTTTTTCAAAATGGCTGCAAGCTGTTTTGTCAAGGTGACAGATGAAGAAATGGATTGTTATAAAGAAAATGCATTATTTTTCAAATAATCACCTATGTAATTATTGTAATTATACTAAAACAATAATTATTCACCTCAGGCTCAGTGAATAAAAACCTTGACTTCGTTTCGGTGTTTATTACTGCTATTCACCTTGCCTTTGGCAAATAATAATTTTTTTTTTTTAAAGGATTGCAGCTTCTGCAAAATAATCTTAATTACAGCCACGAGCATATGTGATGTTTTAATCTACCTAGTTCTTTATTTGTACAGATTTCATCAATTTGTTCTTGATAATCTTGAGTACTGTATTTTTTCCCCATTATTGTCAGGTGCTCTTCAGCTTCTCACTCAGGGATCTGCTGATGTTGTCCTTGATACCTGCAGTGATTACTGGGATGGCACAAGTCTGTGTCCAGTGACTGCGTTTGAGAGGTGAGTCATCAATGTAAGCCTTCACAAAAAAAAAAAAAAAATGGCAAATTTGAGAAGGATATTGAAGATGTTGAAAGGTTTCACCATAGGTGGCTGTGTTTGAAAGGGAGGCTGGTAGTGGACTACTTTTCAATACCCCAATATTTTACCAATGTCATACACGATCATAATCAATCTTGTTTTTACTTGTGCAATTCACTCAGTGACCTGTACTGTTCATGTTACTGTACTTTGCTGAATATTTTCAAAAAGACCCACCCTCATTGCTTCTGTACCAAGTGATAAGGACTGTTTTTTGTTGCTTCTTTTCTAGGAAAAAGGTGCTTGAATTTTATCAAAGGCACAGTATGTCAGCAAATTGTTTGGCATTTGCTTATCGCCCTGTTACTGAGGTAATATGTGATTAGGTGATTTGGTGCAAGACAAATGAATGACAAATGAATGCTCATCCTGGTATTTTAATTTTGTAATCTTAATATATATTTTTTCCTGAAAGCTTTTGAATTAAAACTTTTTTATTTTAGTATTGCAAGGCTGCTGCCTAACAGTTGCCCAGTTACTTGCGAGCGTGGGCGACCAAATTTCTGAATGAGTAGCCCAAACGGGCACCTAACTTATCACAAGGCGATTCATCCTCACTTTTAATTAATTAATTCTGGGCTCTTGAAACAATGATTCGGGCTACTAACTTTTAGTGTTGGAAGCCCAAAGGGCTCTGGTAAAATTTTGTTAGGCAGCAGCCTTGCAGTAATGAAGACTTTGTACCGGGGGGGTTATGTTAATTTTATATATTTTTTGGAGTAAGACAAAATTTCAGGGAAATCTGAAATGTCATGTTAATTGTTTTAAACTCTGGATTCAAATGTGCAATTTACCTTAAATTTTATCAAACCTCAGGAGACCATTTAGCGGTCAAACCTTTGAAACCATTAAATAATTATGCAGTTCAGCTACATGGGTATAAAGGGTTGAGCACCTTTGGAATGTGTGGATCATTTATTAATCAACGATAGATGCCTACAGAGCTCTGTGACAATAGCTGTTGTTGCAATGGAGCCCATGTTTCAGCAGTGCTTGCTTTATAGAGATGAGTATTAAAGAGATTTAGCACGCAAAATGCGAAAAAAATAATGAGTTCCTATACAGAATTTGTTTTTCTCAGAAGAAGAGAAACTACACTTGTTGAATGGAAGCTGCCCTAGATAGTTTCTCACATTTGGGGTTGTTACCTCGGTTAAGACATCCATATGCAATAAAGTGCCTTGGTACGAAATTCTTGTTTTGACCTGAAAGCCTCCTTTTCTTACTTTCTGGAACTAATGTTCACCGCTGAGATGTAGGCTTAACTGTAATTAAGATTTGTGCTCTTAAGAGCCCCTTATGGTAATCAGTGCAGTCTATCTGACAGGTAGTATTTTAAAAGTTTTAAGTAAATGTTAGGTTTTTTTTAAGATCCTCACTTACTTTTATCGGTAAGGAGGTACTTGTATCTCTTAAAGACTTCATCTTGGATTATCACTTATTCTTAATACATTAAAAAAAAGAAGAGGTGTTATCTAGAGTTAATAAATTTAATTTGGGGAACATCTCTTTGCCCAACAGATGCCAGCAGAAACCAAAGATGGAGATGTCTATTTAGAATTGCCCTCAACTAAACAATGGACACCTAGTGAGATTGATGACATAGAAAGGTTTGAACATGATAGTTTTGCATTACTTTTTGTAGACTGCAGAAAGGTGTGTCATTAACAAACTTAAGGCATCTAACAAAGAGACTTTAACCTTTTGGCCCCTGATGACAAGTGTAATATTCTACAAGGCATAATGCAGCAGAAATACCAATAGACACAACAAGCTCTTTTAATCATGCACTGTCTAACTTGTATTCTTCCTGGCAATAAGTACTTCATGTTACTAAAAAGGGGTTCCCCGTTGACAAAATAATAAGTTATCTACAGCTGTAGCCCAATTTAAGTGGACTTCCTAGGAGGGTTAACTAATCAGGAACTGACTTCCCACCCAACTTCAAATTATGCTTGAAAATGCTGTTACTGAGTTAAAGACGGCAGATAAGTGCTGTCTAATGTAAACATGAACTTGATCCAGACACTAATAATATTGATAATTATTACAAAGTTTTCAGGCATACAATGCAGGTCAAAAGTAGTTGGGACACCTGTCCAATAATCATGTATTCCAAATAAAGTTGGCTTTTTGGGGTCACAATTGGAGCGTACCACCCCCCCTCCCCCCCAAACAATGTTAGAAGATGCAGATAAACAGTATTTTTGTTGAAATCTGTGTTGTAGTGTCAAATCTCAACATTGCTTGGGGGGGAGGGGGTGGGGGGAGATTATTTCAGTAGTATCTCGCTAAGTGTCCCAACACTTTTGACCTGCATTGTCTGAAAACGACTAGTTGGGAAAAAGTGCTGTTAACGTGGTCAAGGGATACCAAGTTTCTGGCATAACAGTACTATAATACGGAATTTGCGACGGTAATAAACGATGTTTGGCGTGACCAATCCCTCCGCGTTCACCGGACCTAAATCCTATCGAGAACATATTTCATCTTGTAAAGAGATATTTAGAATCCGAAGCAATATCTAGAAATATCACAAGGGAGTCGTTTGAGGAATTTCCAGCTAGAGTTTTAAGAGCTTTTGCTTGTATTTGTACTGAAACTATAGATAACACAATTGCCAGTTTGAACAAAAGGATAGAAGCTATCTTTGCCTCTAAAGGCGGTAGAACCAAATAATATTAATCACGCAATGCGGAACTGTGAAAACTGAACATGCTTTATTATTTACACTTCAGTATATTCTGTGAATTTCTAAAGCGTGTAAAGTGTAACTTCATTTTCATGCTATCTGAGGAAAATGCTTGAGTAAATTGTAATTGTCACTTTGTAAAACTCGTGACAACGAGAAGTTTATCACATGCGTGACATTTGCATTTTGTTGACGTAAAGAACTGAACATTACTCACTACAATACTCACTTTAAATAGTGGAGATTTATGCAAATTGAAAACGTATTTGACATTAAATGAACACAAATTTAGAAAGTATGTATGTTTTCTTTAGTTTGAAGAAACTATTTCTTTCATTATATGAGTTATTGCGCATTTTCAACTCAGTACTCAGTAAAAGCACAAGAAAAGAAAGCTATTAATTAGCTCTTTATATAAAACATTCAATTTACTGAGTAATGTTGTAAACTCTATTCAGACACGTTCCTTTGGAGCGCATTATACAACAATTGTTTTTATATACTCAACAAGAGTAGCCGGCCATAGTTTATTTTTAAACACTGTTCTTCATTGATGCGAAATGAATGCAAACGTTACTGAGTATTGTCGCGAGCATCATGTCGCCGTCAGTCAGCAATGTAAACATTGCTAGAATTCTCTAGAATGAATCGTGCAAAACAATGTCCACAGGGCGCGATTTCTCGCTGTTCACTCTGTGAAATGGGCTTCCAGAACCGGAAAAAAGACCATCTAATGTCCATCATGTTTGTGTTTGTCTGATCTATTGCACCGGCTCTAATGAAAACAATCGGGGCATCCGATGTAGCAAAAAAAGGCGTGTCGCGCTTTAGTTCAATATCTCTTAAACAAAAGTTCTTTGGTGCGGGTAAATGGATTGTATCGCCCTCTAGCGCCTGGAGAAGATCAGCCCACGCGATTATTGTTGGATTCCACCGAAAGTCATTCAAAAGAATGACTTCTGCTTGTTCCGCACCAACCCATGCGAAGGAGCCCGTTGCTGGATTACAGAACGTGTTATAAATTATTTTCAATGGCGATAACATAAAAGTCTTTCCAGAATTGGCAGTTCCATACAAATAAATATTCCGGAATTTTCCTCGACCTTTAGACAGGGCTGTATAAATCGCATTGTGTGAACATGCAAGTTGTTATTTTTTACCCCGACTCACTGATCTGCATGGTATTCATTTGTCTATCTTTTTCCTGATATACACCTGTTGCGCCTTTCCCTTATCCATACTCTAATATGACAATACGAAAAGTGCGGCAATTGAAATTCCTTGTATATTGTTCACAAATATGTTCTTCTTGCTTACCAAACAAGAGTTCTCATAAGAAGCCCCGCTTTTCATCGACCAATAGGCCACAAACCTGATCTCTTTCAAATACTCACTTTCAGACAATGCAGGTCAAAAGTAGTTGGGACACCTGTCCAATAATCATGTATTCCAAATAAAGTTGGCTTTTTGTTGTCACAATTGGAGCGTACCACCCCCCCTCCCCCCCAAACAATGTTGGAAGATGCAGATAAACAGTATTTTTGTTGAAATCTGTGTTGTAGTGTCAAATCTCAACATTGCTTGGGGGGGAGGGGGTGGGGGGAGATTATTTCAGTAGTATCTCGCTAAGTGTCCCAACACTTTTGACCTGCATTGTAGGTTTTTTTTCTGTGTCCTTCGTACTTGGCGCTTGGCGCTTGGCTCTCATCTTTTCTGAGTACAGCTGCCAGTGTTCACCTTCTCAGTCTCAACAATTTTAATTTCATGTAGGTGTTGATGTTGAGGTAACCTGCATGTCTTTTCTATTCATTTGTGGTTATACTTTAAGCCTCAATGCCACTGAAGTGTACAATGCCACTCCCTCAGCATGAAACTGGACCATACCATACTTCTACAAGGAAGTTTTATTCATTACTACTATTATCATTCCAGTTCCTCTGAATTTTCAGAAGAAGAAACAGAGGACAAAATAGAGAGATTATTTCAGTAGTATCTCGCTAAGTGTCCCAACACTTTTGACCTGCATTGTAGGTTTTTTTTCTGTGTCCTTCGTACTTGGCGCTTGGCGCTTGGCTCTCATCTTTTCTGAGTACAGCTGCCAGTGTTCACCTTCTCAGTCTCAACAATTTTAATTTCATGTAGGTGTTGATGTTGAGGTAACCTGCATGTCTTTTCTATTCATTTGTGGTTATACTTTAAGCCTCAATGCCACTGAAGTGTACAATGCCACTCCCTCAGCATGAAACTGGACCATACCATACTTCTACAAGGAAGTTTTATTCATTACTACTATTATCATTCCAGTTCCTCTGAATTTTCAGAAGAAGAAACAGAGGACAAAATAGATGTGACCAATGTCTTTGTAAGTTACACTCAGTATTTCACTCTTCAGTTAAAAAAAAGCAAAGAACAATTATTAATTTAACAGAAAAAGCTTAATTTATTGTTAATGGGCCATGCATTCCGTTCTCAAAGAAGAAAATGCTTTTTATGTATAAGCCTGTGCAGCAGCTTTTGCAACTTCTCCATAATTGTGTTTGTCTATGTTGGCTAGTTTTTAAATTTGTAACCTTAGCTACATATACATGTATTGCATTACTGGCTGACATTCGTTGAATTATAATGCATTTATTTTAATGTACAAACAACGATGGCTCAACATCAGATGCATGCAACATGCTGTTCTGAACACTCCAATACATTTGCCAACATTGTTGGATGTGTAAGTATCTGGGGTTAATCAACAATTTGAAATGAAATCTGTAATGACGAAATCAAAATGGTGCCTGTCAAACCATAGAATAGTTGTTTGAATTTAGTAACTCCTAGAAATATGAGAGCAATTAAAGTGAATAAGAATAGGCCACGTTTGATACCGGTATATCAATATTCACTCATGACTATGAAGCTTTATGTTTAAATTTGAGCATTATTTTGTTTAGAAATCTCACTTGAGACAAACAAAGAAAACAGAACTGAGCTGTGAAATTTGACCATAAAGCCTCGTAGCCATGCCTGAACATTGGTAAATTATATTGAACACAGCCCATTGGTTGAGGTACTGCTTACAATTGTTGTTCAGGTGTATGCTGCACCCTGCCACACAAATGCCTTTAAATTTAATGTTATTTTAAATGAGTTGATTGAAGGTGGTTATAACATTTGATCTTCTAAAGTTTCCAATAACTATTATTATTATTGTTATTATTATTATTATTATTATTATTATTATTATTATTATTATATAGAAGTTAAAATGTCTGCATGCTATATACAGTTAAGTACATGTAGCATCACGAGGCG
>NC_090877.1:485000-487500 GCF_036669935.1 Montipora foliosa
TGCATTTCACTTCCAGGACATTCTTCCCCTTGTTGAGGACTTAAATAATGCAGGGATTCGTTTTGTGCATTTTTCAGCAGAGAATGAACTGAGAAGTAGAGTAAGCACAATAGATTTTTTGTTTCAGTTGTCTAAAAAATTATGTGGTGATCCTAATAATGTCTATGCCTTTGTCATGAAGTCACAAAAGAACCGGCCTCTTCATCACTGACAAACAATATTATTTGTATCACAGAACTAATGCTAGAAACACAAACTAGAGAACAAAATTTCTCAATTCTTTCAGTCGTACATGAACATGTATTTAGTAACATATTACAAAATACACACATACACTGGTTTTAGAAGTGTTTGTAGAACAGGCAAGTGGCTCACAATGAGATGTCCCTAGAATTACATGTAATGCAAAAAGATCATTTTAGAGTGAGGAAAAGTTTCTAGCATGCATATTAATTTTTATGAAACATCTGGTGACTTACACTGGACTTGAGTTGCTTGTTTTTTTTTAATTTTTAATGTTGACATGCAATAATAATAACTTGCAACATAAATTGGTACGCAGATTTCCCCATTGCTTTTTTCCCTTTGCAAGGCTGACAATGTTAGAATGGGATAAGTGTTTGGTTAATCTGCATACTTAATTACGTTGTATAAAAAAAACTGTTGCTGCATGCCTTCAATTTCAGAGGTAACATAGCCCAAACCAAATTTATCTAATCCTTGGCAGGTATTGCTTTTTGTCTCGAAAATTTAGCTTTGTCATTCCATTCTTTTTCCCTCTAGGGCAATCATTTTTGCTGCACAAATGGCAAGCATCCATTGTTTTTACTTCATGAAACCAGGGCTAGAAGCTCATAACCTTGAAGTGTTAATATAACTCTGGTTCAGAGCTGGGGTTTTTTTGAGTTTAAAAATTTCCTTATAAGGTTATAAATTTGGATGTACAGTAACATAGCTCCTGCATTTTCCCGTGTGTGCATCTTCAGTCTTCTTTTTGTCCATATGTTTGGGCATGAAATTGGTGTCCTAAAAGCCCCAGCTGTGTTCCCAGAAAAATGGTTGCAAGTTGCATGCTTCAAGGTCTTGTGCTGTTTTGTACAATTTGTGTTGTTGCTCGGTTGCATGACCATTATATAAGAGATACATGTAAGGTAATTAAAAAATGTTGAAAGTAAGATTTGAGCAGAAATGGTTTAACTTTTGGTTCTATTGTAGGCATTTGCAGAGAGAATGGGTCTTGAGACAGGCTGGAACTGTCATATATCTTTAAGAGAAGGTGGTGGTCATCTGCTGGAAGACCATGGCAGTAGTGCTACAGTATCAGAGAGGAATCCAGAGAGTCTGTTTGATACTCAAGATGATATAAATGTGGTAGCTGAGCATGATGGAGATGAAAAGCATGTGAGCTGGTGGGGTGTAGAAAATGATGAATCACCAGAGAAAGGTAAACGTGGCTTTGGATGACTTTAAAAAGCAGCTGAAGCACTGTTGAGGTTAACTGATACAACAGAACTTAAAAGTTCTGAGAAACAAAACCTATCAAGAGAAAAAATTGTTTGACCCTCAACTGTGCTAATGATCGAGAGGCTGAGTGTTATACTGCTGTAATCATTTTGGGATTATCCCATGTAATTATGAACTATTAATAATTATTTAAAATAAGAAATTAAATTGTTATGAACAGAGTGGAAGTGTTTTCTTACTATTAGTAAAGAATTAATCTCTAATGTGCTACTGACATGTCCTCCACGTGACCACATTAATCTCAGGAAGAAATTAGCAAGAAAGCAACATAATGTAAAATTTTTGGCATTTGTGCTATTATTGACGTTGATGCTTACAGTGTATTCTCCCTGGTGTACAATTTATGTAAATCCATCACTAACAGGTTGGCTTCTAAAGTTGGTGGAGTACTACTGTCATGAAGTATGTCAAGTCTTTTAAATTCCCGCTAAACCAAAGTCTAGAGCCTTGCAATAACTTGCAAGGTCATGCTTGCCATGTGCTGGTCCTACAATCTCCCCATTGCGTGTAATTGTAGCATAGGTCCGTTGCAGTGGCTCTTTCATGTATATTAAGCTAAAACAGCACAATGCATGACTTGCTTCAAAAGCTTTCTTGTTTACTTTCAGCATCCAGTAAACCCGAGGGGACTGAATTAGACTATCTGCTGGAAAGCCAAAGTGACAGAGGTCCTTTAGTGGGTAGCAGTCAGATGTCGGCACCTGAGGACTATTGGTTTTTTACAAATAGGGTAATGAGAATAGTAAAGAGGTTATATTTTCAGATTCTAAAGAAACTGCATGTGGTGCTGTGTGGGTGATGGGGAGTGAAACACAGAAATTGGGTTTTATCAAGGATTCAAGTGAATTACTGTGCACATGTAAAGCTTTCTTACAGTTGTTAACATTATTTACCTTAAAGTTGATCAACTGGTTTTATAAAACCAAATTTATGTGATGATGATGATGTTGATTGTAGTGACTAAGACTTAATTCAA
>NC_090877.1:492500-505000 GCF_036669935.1 Montipora foliosa
TAACTTAAATCAAATCAAATCAAATGTTGGTTTTTGTGGAGAGGGGAAAACCGGAGTACCTGGAGAAAAACCTCTCGGGGCAGAGTAGAGAACCAACAAACTCAACCCACATGAGACACTGACTCTGGGAATCGAGCCTGGAACACATTGGCGAGTGTTTTTATACCTGATAAAACATGTTCTGTGAGTTTTTTTGAACGGCTTCAAAAACATTCCACAAACAGCGTGTCCCTCGGGTTGAAAATGTGACAGGGAAGATACATCTTTAGCATACAAGAAAAATAAGCCAGGTCTGGTTGCTATAATATTGTTTATATATTAAAGAACTCTAATGAGGAATCTTTTATCAGGTTTAAAGCTCATGCACATGACATGTTATTGATGTTTTATTATTTTGAAATGAATCACAGTTATCAAGGAACTCGAGTAGGCTTCTTTGGCAACTGCAATGAAATTTTACTTCATAACTGCAATTTAAGAAATCAAAAGTGGCTCAGTCTTGTCTGTACTCTTATCGAAAATGATATTCGTGGCCGTAGTGGTCAAAATGTTGCGCACAACAAATTTTGACCACTGCGATGACAAACGTTTTTGATATAAGAGTACAGACAACGCTGAACTTCGTTTGATTATTATTATTATTATTATTATTATTATTATTATTCTTTTAGGCCCGTCGATTTTGCTTTGGACTCAGGAACTGCTTATCCTTTATGCTGTCGTGCCAGTTGGTGCTGTCTTTAGTCATGGTCATGTCATCATGCTTCTTCCTCCCCCCTCCACTGACAGGCCTTCATCTTCTGTGGCTATCATGCCTTACAGTACCCCTGTTGAGTTTGTCTTTGATTGGCTCTCCAGCTGACCAAGATCTCATGACAATGATGACTGGCAAAAATGACAGTAACTTCAAGGTAATTGAACATTAGATGGTGTTTTGGTGGCAGTGTTCCTCCACTACATTGTATAATTTTTGGAATGACATTAATTTTTATAACCGCGATTACTCAACATTAACATTTATTTTGTCTCAGCTCATGCGTCATGTTCTCAAAGTGTTACAGTCAAACCAAGTGAAGCGTACCCCTTAAGATTGCATTAATGAAGTGATTATTTGAAACTTGAACCCGCTAGTCGTTTCAAGAATGCAATAATGAGTTGATTATTCGAATATTGAACTCGCTCGCTCGATCCAAGAATGACGGCTAAATTCGCTAACGGCTTCCGTTTTCGAAAAATCAATTCACTGTTTCGACTAGTAGGTTTCAAACCTACTAGTCTTTTCTAGAATGCAACACTGAATCGATTTTTCGGAAACGGAACCCGTTAGCCGTATTCTTGGATCGAACGAGCGAGTTCAATATTCGAATAATCAATTTATTATTGCATTCTTGAAGCGACTAGCGGTTTCAAGTTTCAAATAATCAGTTCATTAATGCAATCTTGAGGGGTACGCTTCACTTGGTTTGACTGTAACAAACACTCTAGAAGTGATAACCAGGCATTCAGTCAGTGCATTAGCAGATGTGTGGGCCCTTTTACCAAAGCATTGGTGGGATTAGGTTCTTAACAGTAAAGAGTAAAAATATAAGGATTTTGCAAACACATTGGCTCACCTTGAAGTATGTTTTGCTCATGTAATTAGTGTGTAATTTTGCATAATTTGTATTCTCAAGAAGGAAGCACAAATCATAGGAAGAGAAACCTGGTGATGGGCAATGCTATTAAGTTCAATTCCAAGCCACTGACAAGGAAAATTTCAGCCAATTTTGAGCAAGATGATAGTACTGTGTAATAGTTAAAATAATATTCTATTATTAATACTTAGACTCTTGTTTCCTTTAGCCTAAAATTACATATGAGCTAATTAAGCCTTGTCAATTAACAGACAAAATTCACACCTTGGTTGGTACTTAAGTGTGGCTTAGTGTTAATCAGCTTTTGAGTACATTGGGCCCTGGAGTTTAAAAGGAGAACAAGGCCATCTGAAGTAATATGTTTTTCTTTCAGGACTTGCGACACACAATGTGCTTCTACTTCAGTGTTTGCTTTTTCCCATCTGTTTGTGTGTGCTGCCTGGTTCTTTTTCCTTTAACTCTTCATGGAGTGTGTCTTACCATTCAGAAGCAATCTAGGGGATGTCACTTCTTGTTAGGATTCAGGCAAGATCTTGTTTTCTCCTATTTAAAAACAGGCATTTTCAAAATAATTAGCTAATTGGTATTCCTGTAATAATTGTTGTTGATTTGCTCCTGTGTGATCAGATTCAGATCAGACTCATGCAGTGAGCCGCTCTTACTTCTATTCATTTGACAACCTGTGCAAGGTTTGTTTAAAGCAAAGCTCTTTCAAGACAGACTACATGTATACACAGGAGAAGTGTGGGCTTGCTTCAAGAACTTATAGCCCAAACCCTAAGTTTTGTTTCAACATTTGTCACAGTTGTCAACTTAACCTATATTGAAACTAGGGTAGATTTTTAGCATAGTTTGCAGCTACACGTAGATAGCTTTGAGAAAGATACCACTGTTTTTTCGATCATAATTTAGGAACAACACTGAATATTGGAATGGCTTGGGAGAGAGCCACATTCAAGCTTTGTCCATGGCTCAGGACATCAACACCTTCTTTCTTGTTCTCCTTTTTGGTAAGTTGCATATAAATTACAGGGATCAAGCAATCACAGTGGAAGCTCCAGTTTGAGGTCCTACAGCCCTTTCTTTTAATTTTGAGAACAGGGTGGATAGTTGGGAACATCATTAAAGGGACTACATTTGGCAGTGGATGATACTTTTAATAATTAATACCTACAAAAATTAATGTAACTGACGTCTTAACAATATGATGCCAAGCAAGAATGCTCTACACAATAATTATTGCGAAGAATTTAAATCAAGTGAAGGCAAGTGTTAGTTTGTCAAAGTGGAAAAATCCTCAGTACCTGAAGAAAAGCCTCTTGCAACATGGTGGTGACAAACTTAACCCACATTGTGTTGAGTCTGGGATTCAATCCTGTGCCACATTGGTGGTGGAAGGCAGGGGGAAGTTGTTCCAACTCATTTAAAACCGGTATTTGTATTGTGAGAGATGAATATAGAAGTTACATTTAATTTAATAGTTATCATGTTTTATTAATATTATTAACATTAGGGGATCAGGGTTGGTATGGATATTATTTTATTGAGACAGCACCTGCACCCAGCCTCATCAACATAATTAGATTATATTTTTCATTATTTATGTGGGTTGAATTTGTTGGTTCTTCTCTTTAATTGGTGTGAGAGCTGAGTGCCTTCAGGTACTCACTAGGTTTTCCCCAACACTGACATACTAGCATCTGATTTGGTCTGCTTTAATTTGGTTTCACTTGATTTAAAGTCTTTTCAATAATTTTTTAAGAGCAGTCATGCTCAGCTGTAAGAGATTAATTCTTTAGTAATAATAAATCGTGTTGTTTTCTTCAGTGGCAATGTCATCAAGTTATGTGCATCGTCTTCACTTGTTATGGAGAATGTCACCATTTGTGAATAAGTCGTGGATCTTTGCAATAGTTGTCAAGTGAGTAATAATAATTATTATTATTTTGCACTTTTCTGTTTGTGGGCTGTTTAAACCTCTGATCTTAAGAGCCCTGATAGCAATAAATGATTATTATAAGGATTTTGGTTGTCTTTTACATTTTTTTTATGGCCTACAAAGCGATAATATCACACTCTAAATTACAGCTTGTAAATAATTAAAAGAAGTCCCTAAGTTAGAATGCTTTTCTGTAGGCAAACCAGTCAGTGCAAATTCCAGAATACTTAAATTAATGTTATTCTCCAGTTTTATGACTACATGACTTTGACTTGTTAGGAATTAAAATACAAATTAATGATTGCTTTCAATTTTCAAGAACTGGACTAAGATCTTTAAATCATCAGGTCAGGGATGATCAACATTAATTTAATAGTATTATTTGCCAAAGACAAGGTGGATAATTGTTTTAGTATAATTACATGGATGATTATTTGAAAAATACGCTTTTTTTTTTAAACAATTAATTTCTTCATCGGTCACCTCACGTTAAGTACCAACCAAAGATATGAATTTTTATGTCCGTTAGAAAAACTACTTGGGTGATTATGGCGTAATAATCACCTCAAGTGCAACCAATCAGCGCAGAGAATTTTCATTAATCACCTATAACACTATTTCAAAGTAATTGGTACTCTTTCAAAGTAATTGGTACTATTTTATGTTATTCATTATTAGATGTTATTGCCCATTAGAACCAATCAGAGGTGATCATTTTTGAGGGTGCCAAGTTTGGCTAACATTATCCACTTTGTGCTCTGTTATATCCAATGAGAAACCTGGTAGTGAATAACAGGATAATAACGAATAACCAAGATAGCATTATCCAGTAATATTAGCCGCATGAACCAATAACATTTCAGAAACGAAATTACTAAAATTCTTTTCAAATCGAATGAATATAATGAAGTTTTTACGCTCAGTATTGGAGTCAATGAGCATTGAACTGCCAACGCCTACGAGTTTTGCAAAACGAAATACATTATCATTGAATACAACCCGGTCGTTCAAACAAACAACTTGAGTAAATACTCAAAGACACGGAGAATAAGATGAACTTGGTTAAACAAACATTTAAAGCCGTTGTTATTCGATAAAATAGTGATCATGTTTACCATTCACATAAACCTGATGGACAATAGCAGATGCTATCAAAACACTGAAAGGCACTGACTTGAAAGAAAAAAAGAAGCCGAAGCAAAATTAGGTTCGACGTGTGAACTTTTAAAGCGCTTTCATTTTATCTCACTCTGAAGAGTCGCAATGTTTACTGTTCATTTTTGTTTTCTCTAATAAGCCATGCGTAACAGAATAATGCTGAATAACCGACATTTTGTTAGCCTCTAACCTTAGCCATCTGTATAGCGAATCAGAGAGATAAGGAAGCTCACGCGAAACCTTTTAATTGACCGCAAGTAGTACCTATTAAATGGTTTTGCGCGCAAACCTTAATTATAAAAACGAAAAAGGAAAACTATAAAAAAATAACGTCTTTTATTTTATAGTCTTTAGCCTTGTATCTACGTATTTCATTTTACCTTTCTAGCGAATAACACGTAAAAGAAGAAAGAAGGAAAGAAAAGTCCAAGTTGCGCCACAAAATGGACTCTGTCTTTTCCTAATGGATTGCGTGACAAATTTTGACCCTAAAATGGGCCCATCCACTATCGTCCAAAATCCATCGTCCGTGTTTTTAGCACATTTATCGGTAAACTGCGAATGTTTTTCTCGCCCTGAGAACAGTTTTCAGGGCGCATGAAATCACATTCAGTCTCAAGAAACGGGCGTCCGGAAAACTAAGACCTAAGACCTAAGACCTAAGACCCGGAAAACTAAGACCCGGAAACCTAAGACCCGGAAAACTAAGACCCTTTTCATTTTAGTTCTCAAAGCAATCCCTGGGCCGTTTAAAAAGGCGCAAACATATAATAAATAAATGCGAAGGAAATCGGGAATAAATCACGCGCAAAGCAGCAAATAAGCCATAGAAAAGAACGGCACCAAAAAACCCTGTATTCCTGAAAGAAATCTTATGTATATCCAAAAAATTAAGATCGATTTTGAGACGACAAGAAGGCTTTATAATGACGGCGTTGGGAGAAAATCTAGCAATGCTTGATAATTCTTCACCGCAAATCATGTCACGCCAGGCGAGTCAAGGCCACATGACAATCCCGCATTTCATCAGAAAGGAAAAATAAATCGTTGTTCTAAAATGTCTCTCCTGTAACTGAACGAATTGTTCATTTGTTCTTCGGAAATTACTGGCAGTCAGGTGATACGTCCTTCTTGGAAATCAACGGCGGAATCTCTGTCGTGAGCGTGTGTAAACAAATAGTAAGGTCAACAGATTGGGACTGAGAGGGGTGGGAAGCAGGAAGCTCTAACTTGGCGTCTGTGCATTGAATTAAAAGGTAACAAAGGTAATAATGTAAAGCGTATTTAATTGAACGATCAAAGGCTTATTCGGTTCTATGATAAGTGGAACTTCCTCTTGCAGTCGCATAAACATCTCTGAAATTTTGCTGAGCTTATTCAAAAATTAAAAAAAAATCATGGGTGTCAGTTAGGCCTTGTCCCGAAAGATTAGTACACGGTATTAAGATCTCTGTAAGAATCACATGGCAATGTTATGGAGGGTTTTAAAACATTGAGAACCTTTACATATCAATTTGCTTATGGACATATTAAAATCAAAATATTTTTAGATTTTCAAAACAGAACGAACGTGCTCGGACTTTCTAACAAAGGTCCCCGAGTTCCAGCCGTACAATATAAGTACCAAAAACAAGAATAAAATGAAAAGGGTCTTAGTTTTCCGGGTTTTAGTTTTCCGGGTCTTAGGTATTAGTTTTCCGGGTCTTAGTTTTCCGGATTTTTAGTGGGGAATCCGGAAAACTAAGACCTGACACCTAACACTTAACCCGAAATATTCCAACATAATGGCGGTTGGAACTAAGCAGATTCCCTTAAATTGTACTACATTTGGATGCTGGATCTGCCTTTTTTACGAAAACAGTGCCACCAGCGCGATTTGCAGTAGGGCATGTGACCCTGTTGACCTTTGAATTTGTTTACAAGGGCTCGTGACAGAGCTCGATCAAAGAAAAACCCGTCGTTGATTTCCAACAGGACGTAACACCCGACTGGCAATAATTTCCGAAGAACAAATGAACAATTGGTTCAGTTGCAGGCGAGGCATTTTAGAACAACGATTTCTTTTTCCTTTCTGAAATGCGGGATTGTCATGCGGCCTTGACTCGCCTGGCGTGACATTCGCGGTTGTGGCGTGAATAATTATCAAGCAAACGCTGCTAGATTTTCTTCCAACGCCGTCATTATAAAGCCTTCTTGTCGTCTCAAAATCGATCTTAATTTTTTGGATATACATAAAATTTCTTTCAGGAATACAGGGTTTTTTGGTGCCGTTCTTTTCTATGGCTTATTTGCTGCTTTGCGCGTGATTTATTCCCGATTTCCTTCGCATTTATTTATTATATGTTTGCGCCTTTTTAAACGGCCCAGGGATTGCTTTGAGAACTAAAATGAAAAGGGTCTTAGTTTTCCGGGTCTTAGGTTTCCGGGTCTTAGTTTTCCGGGTCTTAGTTTCCGGGTCTTAGGTCTTAGTTTTCCGGGTCTTAGGTCTTAGGTCTTAGGTCTTAGTTTTCCGGACACCCCTCAAGAAACAATTCTCATTATCTACCAATGAGAACTGGTGAGTTTTCAATTAAAATAACATGTCTGATAAGGATCTGTCATGAATCACCGATAAACAATTACTCTTGAATGTTTGCTTGTCATCATCGATGAGCCACATGTGAATGAATTTGGGCAATCGTCTTTGATCAATGATTCCCAAGTTAAAATTTTGCGAATCTCGACTTACTTCACAAAAACGATGTTTATGTGGTCCTTTAGCTATAAAGATTATCGGCATGAAAATATACGGGTGAGAGTAAGCTCAAATTAAAACGTCTTAATTCAGTCACACACTGTTCCACACACTTGCATATTACGGGAAAGGCAACGTAAAATTCTGCTTTTCCATTCTACATTCCTGTAAAGCCAATGAAAAACGGAAACTTACCGACAGTAGTCGATCCATCATCCAAATTTCCATTCAGTAGGTTTCCTTGGTCCATAACTAGAAAGCGGATTATACTTTTCCCTGAAATTCGCGCCAAAATTTCAACACGCTTGTTCAGCCACTGTTTCTATACGATCTCAGCGAATAACGCCTCTGCCGCTCAGAGGATGTCTTACCTCTTTGCGACAAATTTAATTTCAGTACTAGCTTGGTGCACTTATTTTCGTCCTTCTTTCCAACTCTTAAATTAAGCACCTTCCACTGATCATGACGTCGACCCTGAGCGCGCACTAGCCCGCCAAGCCGGACAACATTCACAATTTTAACACGTACTGTATATCGTGTTATACAATCTTGACAGGTCGTCAAGATGCAAGATGTCATTCAAGATGCTTACTACACAGAATTGAGAACTGTTCTCGTTTTCCACCAATGAACGTTGTTATTGCTCTTATGTTATCGTCAAACAACCCCATCAGATTATTCTCCTAGACCTTTCGCTTTTTTTTTTAAGCGTATCGTTGAGATGCCTTTGGTCTTTTATTGTGTTAATCAATGATGGCTCAACTCGTAAACACTGAACGTTTCAGCACGCGGCTTTTCCGGTCAACGTATCAGCCGCATGGAACACTTCGCACGAACCCTGGTGAACTCGTATTCTGTCTCCAGGGAACTTTCGCGTGTTGGCTGGTGAAATACAGTTAATGATCGCGACTTTTCGTTAAGGTACCGAAAATTTGACAAAATATCGCACTTTGTTCTCATGAATCATAGCTCAAGACGCCGCTCGAACTGCAGCTATTTTTCGACGAAAGTTCGCGACATTAAAAGAGCGTCATGCACGCTTTTCGGTTGCAATGCTTTTGCACAACACTTCATATCATCGTCGCCGGTCAGTATAAAATTAATTGACTGTTCTCGTTTTCAGCCAATCAACATCGTTATTGCTTGTATATGCTCGTCAAACAACCCAATCAAATGAGGAGGAATTTTCCTGACAGAGCAAATAAATGTTGCTGAGATGCAACCTTCAGAAGAGAGTGATTAATGTTGGATTTTTCTGAGTAACGACGGGAGCTTTCGAGTTGTCGTGTTTCGTGATCATCATGAGCAAGTTCGCGGTATTTGTTCGATTTTCTGCGCTGCATAGGTTTTTTTATTCGTACCCAGAATTGTTCTGGAGTTCAGTTCTCCGAGAACTGTCGGCAAATGTCAGCAGTAGATAACACCCGCGGCTTGGTCACAGTGGCATGACGCTTTACCTTGCGGGGAAAACTTCCACAAAATTTGCGTGTCACCTCCAAGAAACTGTTTCCGGTCTATGTGAGACACGTACATCTCAGTGCTTTTAAGTAAAGGAGTATTTTGGTTTTCATTGCTCTCTATCTGACCTATGGTCTTGCAGGACAACGCTTAAAAAGGAACTTTGTCCGACACTTTCTTACTTTTGAAAAGGCTTTGAATTCTCGCTGGTGGCCGAGGGAGGCTCAGCATTTGAATTGCAGATAAAATATTTCCGTGCCACAGAGCTTTATTAGGCGTCTTGTTTGTTCGAGGACTGTTCGCGAATGCAGCCACTGGCGACTCGATCCCCGAGATGAATGCGTCTTTGTTTAATCAGTGGAGTCGTTGAGCCTATCCCGAGGGTGTCAGGATTTGACTAGTCCACGAAAAGCCTTTCAGTTTCAATCAATTTTTTTTACGGGATGGACACATTCCTATGAAAACTCGGCTTATGAATGGTTACTTGATCATTTATTTTTAATTAAACATCCTGGACTTCTCTTTTATCGGGCATTTTATAGATTTCATTATTTTATCGATCTGGATATTTGGAGCGCAAAAGGGATTCTCGAGATGTCGCGTTTCGCACGAGCTTTTTTCGCGGTATCCGACGTACTGACTTTGCTCGATTTTCTGCGCTACAGAGCTTAATGTCTTCGTACCCAGAATTGCGGAGTTCAGCCAACTGCAGTTTTGTTTGTCCGAGAACCGTTTGCAAATTCAGCCACTTGTCGTCAGCAGTACTTAGATAACATTTGACAGCCGGGTACAAGCGTCATAATGAACTAAAGTCTCAGAAATTAGAGATGTGGTCGTGTTTTTTGTTTTTTGTATCCCTTTCCCTTCGCATGAAGCTTTACCTTGCGGGGAAAACTTTACAAAATTTGCGTGCCACCTCCAAGAAAGTGTTTCCCGGTCGAAGATAAAAACTGCTATTATGGTTGTTAATGTGAGATACGTATATTTGCTTTTAAGAAAACAAGTATTTGAGTTTTCATTGCTCTCCACCTGACCTATGGTCTACTATTTAATAGAACGCTTAAAAGAAACTTTGTCGGACAATTTCGTGCCTGTGAAAGGGCTTCACCTTCTTCACCTTTATTAAGTCGATGAGGCATCACACCTCTCTGGTTCTTCATCTCGGCCAAAGAAGGCTCAGCATTGAATTGTAGATGTAAGATTCGGAACCGTGCCACAGAGCTTTCTTGTTTAACATTCCCATAGTTGTTCTTTATTTCTTCCGAGAACTGTTCGCGAATGTAGCCACTGGCATCTCGATCCCGGAAATCAGAGGTACCCAACGATAATCTTCGGTGAAATATGTGTTCGGGAGAGTCAAACTAGTGTTCTAAGAATTTCGGTTCTATGTTGCCAAACAGCTATAACTAAGCTTTCTTTAATGAAACATCACCTTAAAGATTCGCAACAACGGGAAACATAGTCCATTAGCCAGTCTGTAAACACTACAAGGAGCCTAGAAATGTCTCTCAAAGGTTTTTGGCTTATTGGTGCCCTTGCGAAATGAAAGCATCTTTGTTTAATCATGCAGTTGAGACAGGGAACCTATCACGGCGGTGTATTCGACCAATTTACGATCATTTTTTTTCACGGGACGGATACATTCCTATTACTGAACCAATAAATGACTGGTTACTTAATCATTGATTTTAAACATCCCAAACTTTTTAAATTCTATTTTACCGGCCAATTTTTTTTTAAATTTAATAATCGATTTTAATTATTTCAATTATTTTAATTATTTTACTGGTCTCCATATTTGGAGCGTTAAAGTGACCTTGGAGGTGGCACGCAAATTTTTGTGAAGTTTTCCCCGCAAGGTAAAGCTTCATGCGAAGGGAAAGGGATACAAAAAACAAAAAACACGACCACATCTCTAATTTCTGAGACTTTAGTTCATTATGACGCTTGTATCCGGCTGTCAAAATGTTATCTAAGTACTGCTGACGACAAGTGGCTGAATTGGCAAACGGTTCTCGGACAAACAAAACTGCAGTTGGCTGAACTCCGCAATTCTGGGTACGAAGACATTAAGCTCTGTAGCGCAGAAAATCGAGCAAAGTCAGTACGTCGGATACCGCGAAAAAAGCTCGTGCGAAACGCGACATCTCGAGAATCCCTTTTGCGCTCCAAATATCCAGATCGATAAAATAATTAAATCTATAAAATGCTCGATAAAAGAGAAGTCCAGGATCTTTAAAAAAAATGATCAAGTAACCATTCATAAGCCGAGTTTTCATAAGAATGTGTCCATCCCGTGAAAAAAAATTGATTGAAACTGAAAGGCTTTTCGTGGACTAGTCAAATCCTGACACCGCCGGGATAGGCTCAACGACTCCACTGATTAAACAAAGACTCATTCATCTCGGGGATCGAGTCGCCAGTGGCTGTATTCGCGAACAGTCCTCGAACAAACAAGACGCCTAATAAAGCTCTGTGGCACGGAAATACTTTATCTGCAATTCAAATGCTGAGCCTCCCTCGGCCACCAGCGAGAATTCAAAGCCTTTTCAAAAGTAAGAAAGTGTCGGACAAAGTTCCTTTTTAAGCGTTGTCCTGCAAGACCATAGGTCAGATAGAGAGCAATGAAAACCAAAATACTCCTTTTCTTAAAAGCACTGAGATGTACGTGTCTCACATTCACCGGAAACAGTTTCTTGGAGGTGACACGCAAATTTTGTGGAAGTTTTCCCTGCAAGGTAAAGCGTCATGCCACTGTGACAAAGCCGCGGGTGTTATCTACTGCTGACATTTGCCGACAGTTCTCGGAGAACTGAACTCCAGAACAATTCTGGGTACGAATAAAAAAACCTATGCAGCGCAGAAAATCGAACAAATACCGCGAACTTGCTCATGATGATCACGAAACACGACAACTCGAAAGGTCGAAAGGTCCCGTCGTTACTCAAACCGGCGACCGGCGACGATGATATGAAGTGTTGTGCAAAAGCATTGCAACCGAAAAGCGTGCATGACGCGCTTTTAATGTTGCGAACTTTCGTCGAAAAATAGCTGCAGTTCGAGCGGCGTCTTGAGCGATGATTCACGAGAACAAAGTGCGATATTTTGTCAAATTTTCGGTACCTTAACGAAAAGTCGCGATCATTACCTGTATTTCACCAGCCAACACGCGAAAGTTCCCTGGAGACGGAATACGAGTTCACCAGGGTTCGTGCGAAGTTTTCCATGCGGCTGATACGTTGACCGGAAAAGCCGCGTGCTGAAACGTTCAGTGTTTACGAGTTGAGCCATCATTGATTAACACAATAAAAGACCAAAGGCATCTCAACGATACGCTTAAAAAAAAAAAGCGAAAGGTCTAGGAGAATAATCTGATGGGGTTGTTTGACGATAACATAAGAGCAATAACAACGTTCATTGGTGGAAAACGAGAACAGTTCTCAATTCTGTGTAGTAAGCATCTTGACGCAAACCGCCCGCCGACGACCTGTCAAGATTGTATAACACGATATACAGTACGTGTTAAAATTGTGAATGTTGTCCGGCTTGGCGGGCTAGTGCGCGCTCAGGGTCGACG
>NC_090877.1:510000-515000 GCF_036669935.1 Montipora foliosa
CTGTAGGGGACACTTAGTGACATTAATGTCACTGTTCCTTGATATCAACATAATTAGCTTTTAAACGCATAACGCAAGGCGCAATAGAACAAGACAACAGACGTATTGGCGTTTTTTGAGGGCAACTCTGCCTTGTGGCTGGTTAGCCCATGCGACTTCTGTATTTCGTTGCAAAGAACATCCTCACTTATCTCCCCAGCACTGCGAGCTGAGTGGTAAACAGCACGTGCTGGAGTGGACAAGAGTAATGGTTAGCAAGCAATGTACAAAGGCCAACGAGCTTGGGGGAAGTGGCTGCACAGACTTAACCACGCCATGCAGGAGTAACCCAATTTTATTGAAGGCAAAACGATGTATCCAACCCATCTCCAAAGGGAAGGAGGGAGGGGGAAAACTTTAACAAATTGCAAAGCGCTAGTTGGTTTACTATGGAAGACAAACTGCCAAGTGAACCTTGGACAGCTCACTGAGGCTTTTATAGCGAGACTCTTTGTATTAAAGTAGCCAGTTCTACAGGTTCGGCTATGTAGCAGGTAGGCATTATTAACAGGTGCTCTTTAGCAATAATGAATGAAGCCTTAACAGATTTGGCCAATGCAGATGTACGCTATAATCTGAGATCTAGGAACAAGGTCTTTATGCCCTGATTTTATTTACAACGAGACCATTGATTGTATGACCTTGGACGACCGATTACAAAGAACACGAAGATAACTATTGCGATATATTATTATTAATAGCCCTGTTAGTATGGTCATGTTCATTAACCATATTTTACTGATGGGGCAGTAAAATCTCATTTAATTGTTTGTATTGTTAAATCCGAGTGATGCTGAAATTGGGCAGAAGAGCAAGGAAACAGTTTGATGCCAGTTGAAATGGGGTGTGTATTGAATTACGTACATTTCTGGACATATCTGACTATGAATGCACTTGGAAAATTTGCTAAGTACTGAAGTGGCTAGAATCATACTTGCCAATGCTTTGCCTGCATCCTTGAACTCAATAGTTGCAAGCACATTCCTGACAAGTGCAATCAAAGTATGATATTCTCTTTGACCAAATCAGAACAACCTCGCATGATACTGTCTGATTAATTAGTTTGAACATGTTGTGTACCCTTGGTGTCCTGGGTCTGGTTTGTTCAAACATACCATACCATTAGGCACATGAAATTTCTGAAATCTCAGTTCGAAGTTTTTGTTGAATGATAAGGGCCAAATATTTTTTGCTGTCATAGGATCTATGATGAAGATGTCAACGATTTTTTTGGGAACTGCAGTTTATTTTGTTCATTTAACTTAATTGGAACAGAATACTACCCATCAGCCTTAATAATAAACTTACAAAATGATGTAACTATGTACAACATGGAATAATCTTCGTTTGTTTAATGATTATGGTTTCTACAGAAATGTATGGTTAATTTGTTTTGTAAACATAGTGAATACAACTAGAGGTGTACATAAGGTGATTAATTATTTGTGTTTCCAGAAAAAAAAAACATTTCTTGCATTGCAAAGTTGTTTGTAGACCCACTTTAAAAGCTCTTTAAGCCCCCTCCCCTCCTATTCTTCACAACCAATATTTAGACTGACTGTAACATTTTATGTGCTGGAAGTTCAGATTTGTTTTTGATCTTTGGCAGTTTGACCTTTTCCACTTTGCATTCTAGTTTTTTAATAAGGAGAAATGATACCATCTCTCTTGGTTGTTTGAAAAAGCAATGTAGCAACCCAGAACCACATGTGTTTTGCTAAACAAAGAAGCCTTCCCTGGGGGTTCTAAAAGAGACGGTTTCAAGTGGACCTAGATGTTGATTTAACCCATTCACCCCTGAAGTGACCTCCATTGATGACTAAAATCTCAGTCTCAGGAGGCCAAGGAGTAATAAAATGGTATACTGTAACGCACATGTATGTAGATCCATTTTATAGATTTGGCTCAGTTACCTTTGATTGGCAACAGAATTGTCATTGACCCTATTTTTATGCTTTCACCCTTTGACTTCCAAGCCGGTCTGAACTGGCCATACTTCTCAAAACCGGCCAGTCAACGGCGGCGGCTGCGCCGCCTCCTCAGAAAGCTTGACCGTCTCCTTCCAGTCAGAAAATGTAAGACAACACATTTTTAGCTCGAACGTGAAGTCACTGGAGATAAAGTAAAAGCTTGAAAAAAGTTAGTTTCACGTACAAATTCGCGTCCGCCTTTTTTTTTTTTTGGCGTTGCGCACATGAAATGTTTATTTAACTAACATTCCCGTATTTCTTATCAGACTCCAAGCAAGTATCAATTCCATATGTTGAATTTCGTCACTTTAAATCGCCCAGATTGCACTAAATTGCATCTGTGAGTGTCTAAATTTAAAAAATTCCCTTGGTGAGCATGCCCCCAGACCCCCTAGAAGCTTGAGTCCTTTGGGCACTCGCTTGGGTGCCTTTAGCACCAAACCGTCTCCACTTTCCTTATGACCTGCTCCCAAAAAATATTTTGAGAAGGCTTCATTTTACTCTGTCTAACGCCAGACAATTTTAATCGTCAATGGGTTAATTGCCTATGAAAATTCAAACTCTCACACATGACAAAACAGATAGGTCTGTATTACAGTACATGTAGGATTGCCTGCATCCTCTACCATTCATGACCCAGATCACTGCACAATGACATATAGTCTTGACCATCAATGTTGTAATGAAATATCTGTCACTCCCCCATCTCAATGAGCTCATCTTCAAACATAAATGATTTCCGTGTTGTATCTAAAAGTAATGTTGTCACATCTGCATGAAATCCACAGGAGACTTTAAGAAGGTGAATGAGCTTCTGGGAAAGAAATTCTTGGTCTTCCTCTTTCTGTAGTGATCAAGAAAAGCAATACATGGGTTCACGCAATATTACACAAATGGTTAGGGTAAATATTCCAACATGTTCTAAAGATAAGCTGCGCCCCCAATTTTGGACAAAATCTTACACTGAAAAGATGCGGCTCATCTACTGGTGTTTATGGTACATCATTCAGATAGGCAAAGAATTTTCACTCTAGGGACTACACGGTCAGATTTTATTTTCTAGCAAATCCTGCTGATATGCACGGGTGTGGCTGTTTGACATCAATAAAATTAATTATCTTTAGTTCACAATGCTTTATGGCCCTTGTGAAATATGTGATACCTTTTAGAGTATACTTGCTGAAGCTGGATCTTTTGAGGAGATTTTCCTGTTCTACTCAGTTAGAATCAGAATTTTTAGACTATTATTAAAATTTGCAGCCAATTTAAGTTGAATCTGCTTTCAGTTATGGGATCACAAGAACAAATGTTGAAATAATTCCAGACTTAACTAACAAAGGATAGTCTGTCATCAACATAAAGAAAGCTTCATTCTGCAATTTACTTTTCAATAAATAGGCTTAGCCAGTTTTACGGGCTCTTCCTTGTGAGACCCTTTTCAACTCTCATTCTCTTGCTTTGCCTCCCCTTTGACTGCATAGCGTGCAGGTTAAAACTGGCTTGGCAATTACATGTACTGGTGAACCATAACTGTTGTAAAATTGGTGAGACACTCTAGTTAAAAAACACCTTCTGTAGCTTTCAATACCTGCCAGATCTAGAATTGTAACCTTTCCCACTCCGGGCCCCCCCCCCCCCCCCCACCCCTTTCAACGCTGCCTGGTCAAGTTGTCATCAAGAAGGTGAAGTGTCGCCATTTATTTGTGATGAGCTAGAGAGAAAAAGAGAAACATTAGGGTGTAATAATATTATTGTAAGTACTTACCTCGAGGTCTGCACAAATGATGGGTGAATCGTAACTATCAGCTAGACTTGTAACTTGTTCTATATTAACAGCATGTATTGCTTCATTCTTGGCTGTTAGAAATAACACATTTGGCAGGCAATAGCATTACTTCAACTGCCCAAGCAACAACAATATTAATAATAAATTTATTATTTATGCATTGTTTATGTAGAGGATATTACATGGCCGCACGGGAATACAAATTTTATCTTCGAGTGCTGAAAGTATCTCTCTTGAGTGAGAGATACTTTCAGCACTCGAGAGATACTTTTTTATTATATAGATATTGATGAAATGTCTAGATTTAAGGCCCAGCATTAAATGCGGGCAACATTTTTCGTGCAACTTGTCACGCAACAATGTTGCGTTGCAACTTGAGATGGTTTGTTGCGCGTATTACCACCTTGCGCAACAAATTTTTTTGTTGCAAAAAGTAGGCGTCACTTTTACTTTTTGCAACATGAAAATTTGTTGCGCAAGGAGGAGGTAATACGTGCAACAAACCATCTCAACTTGCAATGCAACATTGTTGCGCAACAAGTTGCATGAAAAATGTTGCCCATATTACTGGGCCTTTAAATCAACTTGTTTTACTCATTTTCGAAATGATGAAAAAGTGGTCACCAACTGCTAAAACATGCATGTTGTGTAACATGAAACAAGATACTTGTATGAAAGTTATGAAAAACAAGTCAAATTTTGCAATAAAAATGTTAATGTAGTAGAGAAGAATTATATTAAAGCACAAAAGTATCTTACAATGAAGAGGAAGCTTGCGTTTTATTGGCTAATGTTCGTTACCAAAATGACACCTACATGTATATTCTCACATAAATGATAAAAAATGATATGTTCATTGTGCGCGGTGAAGATATGATTTTTTTAGTAAAAGGAGAAATCCTGGTATTTCATCAGTATCTATATAATAATTAGTAATAATTATTATTCCATGCACATAGTCTGGATGTGAATTAGCTATGACCGATTTCATACGTGTATTAAACAAGCATGAATGTTATCTAATTTTATTAAATTTTGAATATTTGGAAATTTCACTTGTCATGATCACATGCTACATGGTGATATTTTTAGTGAACCAATCAGAGCAGTAGAAACTGAATACTCAATATGTTCATCATTCCATGACTGAACATGATGGAAACACGCAGTTTAAATTTTGGTGTGTTTTGGCATCAAAAGGGGTT
>NC_090877.1:520000-535000 GCF_036669935.1 Montipora foliosa
AAAATACGTCCAGCTTTATCCACGGTCCCATCTTGTGACATGATCACTTTTAACGGTCAGGAACAGCTTTGTCCACTAACTTGTGCAGGGAGAAGAGATCTCACAAACTCTACCAGAATGAGCACAATTCAGTCAAGGAAACTGGAGAAACGGCCAAAAAAACCAATGTAACACTGACCTGAAATCTCCATGAAAAGCTTGCTCCATTACCCACCTACCTTTCTGATCACCTAATTATAAGATTATGAAATGTTTCTATGAAACTCTTCCTACCAAAATAAAGCCTACCAAATTTCCAGCAAGTTGAAAAAAAAAAAAAAAATGAGGCAAGGAAAGCGAAAAGAGAGGGAAGGAGAGAAAGCGAAAAGTGAAAGTCGAAAGTGTTGCGCTACTTTTAAAGCCAAAAATCATGTCGAAATTTTGCTTTCTGCGCATGCCGAACTTTGCAAGCACCTGACTGAAAAAGCCGCGGAGTGTACAACCTGGAAAAAACGGGTTTGTACGGAGGTTTAGCTTTTAAACAGCACGACATTGACCAAAAAACCCCTCAACTAGCTTCAAAACGTGTTTTTCGGCCAAATCTCTAGTAGCAAAGGGTTAATACGTATTTTACGAATGCGCATGCGTTCTGTACTAACGCTACTTACCACATGAACAAGAACAAGGAATAAAATTCAGAACTATAGACTATCCTTAGTTTTTATTACACTAACAGAAGGAGCTACCGTAGTCAAGGGGTTAATCACAGATGGCTCAGGGACCGATTAATCTCTCCCTCTTTGGATCGAAAGTAGCACAGGGGACCCCAGGCAGAGTTTTTGTAATTTTTTTTTTTTTCTCAAACCATTTGATTACTATCTGGCAAAATACGTCATGCTTTATCCACGGTCCCATCTTGTGACATCATCACTTTTAATGGTCAGGAACAGCTTTGTCCACTAACTTGTGCAGGGAGAAGAGATCTCTCAAACTATACCAGAATGAGCACAATTCAGTCAAGGAAACTGGAGAAACGGCCAAACAAAGCAATGTAACACTGACCTGAAATCTCCATGAAAAGCTTGCTCCATTACCCACCTACCTTTCTGATCACCTAATTATAAGATGATGAAATGTTTCTCAGAAACTCTTCCTACCAAAATAAAGCCTACCAAACGCCCAGCAAGTTGCAAAAAAAAAAAAAAATGAGGCAAGGAAAGCGAAAAGAGAGGGAAGGAGAGAAAGGAAAAGTGAAAGTCGAAAGTGTTGCGCTACTTTTAAAGCCAAAAATCATATCGAAATTTTGCTTTCTGCGCATGCCGAACTTTGCAAGCACCTGAGTGAAAAAGCCGCGGAGTGTACAACCTGGAAAAAACGGGTTTGTATGGAGGTTTAGCTTTTAAACAGCACGACATTGACCAAAAAACCCCTCAACTACTTTAAAACGTGTTTTTCGGCCAAATACAATACAATACAATACAATACATACTTAATTGACCGCTCCCCGTAGGGGCTTTTCAGGGCCAATGAAACACAATCAACGAAACAACGGAACACAACAACAACAACTGTTAAGAATCCCAACTGGCCGGAGGCATACCAGTCGGCTATTTACAAGTGCAGCTGGGAAGTTGAACCAGGGACTACTAGGATGAAATTCAACGAGTGATCAGAGCGGGTCTTGAACCCGGGGTCTCCGGATCTCAAGGCAAGCCCCCTAACCACTGGGCCACACTGCCTCCAAAACAGAAGCGACCCTGCCAGGACTAGAACCTGGAATCCCCTGAGTCGTAGTCAGATGCCTTATCCATTGGGCCAAAGGGCCAATGTAGCAAAGGGTTAATACGTATTTTACGAATGCGCATGCGTTCTGTACTAACTCTGCTTACCACATGAACAAGAACAAGGAATAAAAATCAGAACTATAGACTATCCTTAGTTTTTATTACACTAACAAAAGGAGCTACTGTAGTCAAGGGGTTAATCACAGTTGGCTCAGGGACCGATTAATCTCTCCCTCTTTGGACCGAAAGTAGCACGGGGGATCCCGGGCAGAGTTTTTGCATTTTTTTTTTCTCAAACCCTTTGATTACTATCTGGCAAAATACGTCCAGCTTTATCCACGGTCCCATCTTGTGACATCATCACTTTTAACGGTCAGGAACAGCTTTGTCCACTAACTTGTGCAGGGAGAAGAGATTTCTCAAACTATACCAGAATGAGCATAATTCAGTCAAGGAAACTGGAGAAACGGCCAAAAAAACCAATGTAACACTGACGTGAAATCTTTATGAAAAGCTTGCTCCATTACCCACCTACCTTCCTGATCATCTAATTATAAGATGATGAAATGTTTCTCCGAAACTCTTTTTACCAAAATAAAGCCAACCAAATGCCCAGCAAGTTGCAAAAAAAAAAAAAAAAATGAGGCAAGGAAAGCGAAAAGAGAGGGAAGGAGGGAAAGCGAAAAGTGAAAGTCGAAAGTGTTGCGCTACTTTTAAAGCCAAAAATCATGTCGAAATTTTGCTTTCTGCGCATGCCGAACTTTGCAAGCACCTGAGTGAAAAAGCCGCGGAGTGTACAACCTGGAAAAAACGGGTTTGTACGGAGGTTTAGCTCTTAAACAGCACGACATTGACCAAAAAACCCCTCAACTAGCTTTAAAACGAGTTTTTCGGCCAAATCTCTAGTAGCAAAGGGTTAATACGTATTTTACGATGCGCATGCGTTCTGTACTAACTCTGCTTACCACATGAACAAGAACAAGGAATAAAATTCAGAACTATAGACTATCCTTAGTTTTTATTACACTAATAGAAGGAGCTACCGTAGTCAAGGGGTTAATCACAGATGGCTCAGGGACCGATTAATCTCTCCCTCTTTGGATCGAAAGTAGCACGGGGGACCCCAGGCAGAGTTTTTGCAATTTTTTTTTTTTCTCAAACCCTTTGACTACTATCTGGCAAAATACGTCCAGCTTTATCCACGGTCCCATCTTGTGACATGATCACTTTTAACGGTCAGGAACAGCTTTGTCCACTAACTTGTGCAGGGAGAAGAGATCTCTCAAACTATACCAGAATGAGCACAATTCAGTCAAGGAAACTGGAGAAACGGCCAAAAAAACCAATGTAACACTGACCTGAAACCTCCATGAAAAGCTTGCTCCATTACTCACCTACCTTTCTGATCACCTAATTATAAGATGATGAAATGTTTCTCAGAAACTCTTCCTACCAAAATAAAGCCTACCAAATGCCCAGCAAGTTGAAAAAAAAAAAAGAGGCAAGGAAAGCGAAAAGAGAGGGAAGGAAGGAGAGAAAGCGAAAAGTGAAAGTCGAAAGTGTTGCGCTACTTTTAAAGCCAAAAATCATGTCGAAATTTTGCTTTCTGCGCATGCCGAACTTTGCAAGCACCTGAGTGAAAAAGCCGCGGAGTGTACAACCTGGAAAAAACGGGTTTGTACGGAGGTTTAGCTCTTAAACAGCACGACATTGACCAAAAAACCCCTCAACTAGCTTTAAAACGAGTTTTTCGGCCAAATCTCTAGTAGCAAAGGGTTAATACGTATTTTACGATGCGCATGCGTTCTGTACTAACTCTGCTTACCACATGAACAAGAACAAGGAATAAAATTCAGAACTATAGACTATCCTTAGTTTTTATTATACTAACAGAAGGAGCTACCGTAGTCAAGGGGTTAATCACAGATGGCTCAGGGACCGATTAATCTCTCCCTCTTTGGATCGAAAGTAGCACGGGGGACCCCAGGCAGAGTTTTTGCAATTTTTTTTTTTTCTCAAACCCTTTGACTACTATCTGGCAAAATACGTCCAGCTTTATCCACGGTCCCATCTTGTGACATGATCACTTTTAACGGTCAGAAACAGCTTTGTCCACTAACTTGTGCAGGGAGAAGAGATCTCTCAAACTATACCAGAATGAGCACAATTCAGTCAAGGAAACTGGAGAAACGGCCAAAAAAACCAATGTAACACTGACCTGAAACCTCCATGAAAAGCTTGCTCCATTACTCACCTACCTTTCTGATCACCTAATTATAAGATGATGAAATGTTTCTCAGAAACTCTTCCTACCAAAATAAAGCCTACCAAATGCCCAGCAAGTTGAAAAAAAAAAAAAAAATGAGGCAAGGAAAGCGAAAAGAGAGGGAAGGAAGGAGCGAAAGCGAAAAGTGAAAGTCGAAAGTGTTGCGCTACTTTTAAAGCCAAAAATCATGTCGAAATTTTGCTTTCTGCGCATGCCGAACTTTGCAAGCACCTGAGTGAAAAAGCCACGGAGTGTACAACCTGGAAAAAACGGGTTTGTGCGGAGGTTTAGCTCTTAAACAGCACGACATTGACCAAAAAACCCCTCAACTAGCTTTAAAACGAGTTTTTCGGCCAAATCTCTAGTAGCAAAGGGTTAATACGTATTTTACGATGCGCATGCGTTCTGTACTAACTCTGCTTACCACATGAACAAGAACAAGGAATAAAATTCAGAACTATAGACTATCCTTAGTTTTTATTACACTAACAGAAGGAGCTACCGTAGTCAAGGGGTTAATCACAGATGGCTCAGGGACCGATTAATCTCTCCCTCTTTGGATCGAAAGTAGCACGGGGGACCCCAGGCAGAGTTTTTGCAATTTTTTTTTTTTCTCAAACCCTTTGACTACTATCTGGCAAAATACGTCCAGCTTTATCCACGGTCCCATCTTGTGACATGATCACTTTTAACGGTCAGGAACAGCTTTGTCCACTAACTTGTGCAGGGAGAAGAGATCTCTCAAACTATACCAGAATGAGCACAATTCAGTCAAGGAAACTGGAGAAACGGCCAAAAAAACCAATGTAACACTGACCTGAAACCTCCATGAAAAGCTTGCTCCATTACTCACCTACCTTTCTGATCACCTAATTATAAGATGATGAAATGTTTCTCAGAAACTCTTCCTACCAAAATAAAGCCTACCAAATGCCCAGCAAGTTGAAAAAAAAAATGAGGCAAGGAAAGCGAAAAGAGAGGGAAGGAAGGAGAGAAAGCGAAAAGTTAAAGTCGAAAGTGTTGCGCTACTTTTAAAGCCAAAAATCATGTCGAAATTTTGCTTTCTGCGCATGCCGAACTTTGCAAGCACCTGAGTGAAAAAGCCGCGGAGTGTACAACCTGGAAAAAACGGGTTTGTACGGAGGTTTAGCTCTTAAACAGCACGACATTGACCAAAAAACCCCTCAACTAGCTTTAAAACGAGTTTTTCGGCCAAATCTCTAGTAGCAAAGGGTTAATACGTATTTTACGATGCGCATGCGTTCTGTACTAACTCTGCTTACCACATGAACAAGAACAAGGAATAAAATTCAGAACTATAGACTATCCTTAGTTTTTATTACACTAACAGAAGGAGCTACCGTAGTCAAGGGGTTAATCACAGATGGCTCAGGGACCGATTAATCTCTCCCTCTTTGGATCGAAAGTAGCACGGGGGACCCCAGGCAGAGTTTTTGCAATTTTTTTTTTTTCTCAAACCCTTTGACTACTATCTGGCAAAATACGTCCAGCTTTATCCACGGTCCCATCTTGTGACATGATCACTTTTAACGGTCAGGAACAGCTTTGTCCACTAACTTGTGCAGGGAGAAGAGATCTCTCAAACTATACCAGAATGAGCACAATTCAGTCAAGGAAACTGGAGAAACGGCCAAAAAAACCAATGTAACACTGACCTGAAACCTCCATGAAAAGCTTGCTCCATTACTCACCTACCTTTCTGATCACCTAATTATAAGATGATGAAATGTTTCTCAGAAACTCTTCCTACCAAAATAAAGCCTACCAAATGCCCAGCAAGTTGAAAAAAAAAATGAGGCAAGGAAAGCGAAAAGAGAGGGAAGGAAGGAGAGAAAGCGAAAAGTTAAAGTCGAAAGTGTTGCGCTACTTTTAAAGCCAAAAATCATGTCGAAATTTTGCTTTCTGCGCATGCCGAACTTTGCAAGCACCTGAGTGAAAAAGCCGCGGAGTGTACAACCTGGAAAAAACGGGTTTGTACGGAGGTTTAGCTCTTAAACAGCACGACATTGACCAAAAAACCCCTCAACTAGCTTTAAAACGAGTTTTTCGGCCAAATCTCTAGTAGCAAAGGGTTAATACGTATTTTACGATGCGCATGCGTTCTGTACTAACTCTGCTTACCACATGAACAAGAACAAGGAATAAAATTCAGAACTATAGACTATCCTTAGTTTTTATTACACTAACAGAAGGAGCTACCGTAGTCAAGGGGTTAATCACAGATGGCTCAGGGACCGATTAATCTCTCCCTCTTTGGATCGAAAGTAGCACGGGGGACCCCAGGCAGAGTTTTTGCAATTTTTTTTTTTCTCAAACCCTTTGACTACTATCTGGCAAAATACGTCCAGCTTTATCCACGGTCCCATCTTGTGACATGATCACTTTTAACGGTCAGGAACAGCTTTGTCCACTAACTTGTGCAGGGAGAAGAGATCTCTCAAACTATACCAGAATGAGCACAATTCAGTCAAGGAAACTGGAGAAACGGCCAAAAAAACCAATGTAACACTGACCTGAAACCTCCATGAAAAGCTTGCTCCATTACTCACCTACCTTTCTGATCACCTAATTATAAGATGATGAAATGTTTCTCAGAAACTCTTCCTACCAAAATAAAGCCTACCAAATGCCCAGCAAGTTGAAAAAAAAAAAGAGGCAAGGAAAGCGAAAAGAGAGGGAAGGAAGGAGAGAAAGCGAAAAGTGAAAGTCGAAAGTGTTGCGCTACTTTTAAAGCCAAAAATCATGTCGAAATTTTGCTTTCTGCGCATGCCGAACTTTGCAAGCACCTGAGTGAAAAAGCCGCGGAGTGTACAACCTGGAAAAAACGGGTTTGTACGGAGGTTTAGCTCTTAAACAGCACGACATTGACCAAAAAACCCCTCAACTAGCTTTAAAACGAGTTTTTCGGCCAAATCTCTAGTAGCAAAGGGTTAATACGTATTTTACGATGCGCATGCGTTCTGTACTAACTCTGCTTACCACATGAACAAGAACAAGGAATAAAATTCAGAACTATAGACTATCCTTAGTTTTTATTACACTAACAGAAGGAGCTACCGTAGTCAAGGGGTTAATCACAGATGGCTCAGGGACCGATTAATCTCTCCCTCTTTGGATCGAAAGTAGCACGGGGGACCCCAGGCAGAGTTTTTGCAATTTTTTTTTTTTCTCAAACCCTTTGACTACTATCTGGCAAAATACGTCCAGCTTTATCCACGGTCCCATCTTGTGACATGATCACTTTTAACGGTCAGGAACAGCTTTGTCCACTAACTTGTGCAGGGAGAAGAGATCTCTCAAACTATACCAGAATGAGCACAATTCAGTCAAGGAAACTGGAGAAACGGCCAAAAAAACCAATGTAACACTGACCTGAAACCTCCATGAAAAGCTTGCTCCATTACTCACCTACCTTTCTGATCACCTAATTATAAGATGATGAAATGTTTCTCAGAAACTCTTCCTACCAAAATAAAGCCTACCAAATGCCCAGCAAGTTGAAAAAAAAAATGAGGCAAGGAAAGCGAAAAGAGAGGGAAGGAAGGAGAGAAAGCGAAAAGTTAAAGTCGAAAGTGTTGCGCTACTTTTAAAGCCAAAAATCATGTCGAAATTTTGCTTTCTGCGCATGCCGAACTTTGCAAGCACCTGAGTGAAAAAGCCGCGGAGTGTACAACCTGGAAAAAACGGGTTTGTACGGAGGTTTAGCTCTTAAACAGCACGACATTGACCAAAAAACCCCTCAACTAGCTTTAAAACGAGTTTTTCGGCCAAATCTCTAGTAGCAAAGGGTTAATACGTATTTTACGATGCGCATGCGTTCTGTACTAACTCTGCTTACCACATGAACAAGAACAAGGAATAAAATTCAGAACTATAGACTATCCTTAGTTTTTATTACACTAACAGAAGGAGCTACCGTAGTCAAGGGGTTAATCACAGATGGCTCAGGGACCGATTAATCTCTCCCTCTTTGGATCGAAAGTAGCACGGGGGACCCCAGGCAGAGTTTTTGCAATTTTTTTTTTTCTCAAACCCTTTGACTACTATCTGGCAAAATACGTCCAGCTTTATCCACGGTCCCATCTTGTGACATGATCACTTTTAACGGTCAGGAACAGCTTTGTCCACTAACTTGTGCAGGGAGAAGAGATCTCTCAAACTATACCAGAATGAGCACAATTCAGTCAAGGAAACTGGAGAAACGGCCAAAAAAACCAATGTAACACTGACCTGAAACCTCCATGAAAAGCTTGCTCCATTACTCACCTACCTTTCTGATCACCTAATTATAAGATGATGAAATGTTTCTCAGAAACTCTTCCTACCAAAATAAAGCCTACCAAATGCCCAGCAAGTTGAAAAAAAAAATGAGGCAAGGAAAGCGAAAAGAGAGGGAAGGAAGGAGAGAAAGCGAAAAGTTAAAGTCGAAAGTGTTGCGCTACTTTTAAAGCCAAAAATCATGTCGAAATTTTGCTTTCTGCGCATGCCGAACTTTGCAAGCACCTGAGTGAAAAAGCCGCGGAGTGTACAACCTGGAAAAAACGGGTTTGTACGGAGGTTTAGCTCTTAAACAGCACGACATTGACCAAAAAACCCCTCAACTAGCTTTAAAACGAGTTTTTCGGCCAAATCTCTAGTAGCAAAGGGTTAATACGTATTTTACGATGCGCATGCGTTCTGTACTAACTCTGCTTACCACATGAACAAGAACAAGGAATAAAATTCAGAACTATAGACTATCCTTAGTTTTTATTACACTAACAGAAGGAGCTACCGTAGTCAAGGGGTTAATCACAGATGGCTCAGGGACCGATTAATCTCTCCCTCTTTGGATCGAAAGTAGCACGGGGGACCCCAGGCAGAGTTTTTGCAATTTTTTTTTTTTCTCAAACCCTTTGACTACTATCTGGCAAAATACGTCCAGCTTTATCCACGGTCCCATCTTGTGACATGATCACTTTTAACGGTCAGGAACAGCTTTGTCCACTAACTTGTGCAGGGAGAAGAGATCTCTCAAACTATACCAGAATGAGCACAATTCAGTCAAGGAAACTGGAGAAACGGCCAAAAAAACCAATGTAACACTGACCTGAAACCTCCATGAAAAGCTTGCTCCATTACTCACCTACCTTTCTGATCACCTAATTATAAGATGATGAAATGTTTCTCAGAAACTCTTCCTACCAAAATAAAGCCTACCAAATGCCCAGCAAGTTGAAAAAAAAATGAGGCAAGGAAAGCGAAAAGAGAGGGAAGGAAGGAGAGAAAGCGAAAAGTTAAAGTCGAAAGTGTTGCGCTACTTTTAAAGCCAAAAATCATGTCGAAATTTTGCTTTCTGCGCATGCCGAACTTTGCAAGCACCTGAGTGAAAAAGCCGCGGAGTGTACAACCTGGAAAAAACGGGTTTGTACGGAGGTTTAGCTCTTAAACAGCACGACATTGACCAAAAAACCCCTCAACTAGCTTTAAAACGAGTTTTTCGGCCAAATCTCTAGTAGCAAAGGGTTAATACGTATTTTACGATGCGCATGCGTTCTGTACTAACTCTGCTTACCACATGAACAAGAACAAGGAATAAAATTCAGAACTATAGACTATCCTTAGTTTTTATTACACTAACAGAAGGAGCTACCGTAGTCAAGGGGTTAATCACAGATGGCTCAGGGACCGATTAATCTCTCCCTCTTTGGATCGAAAGTAGCACGGGGGACCCCAGGCAGAGTTTTTGCAATTTTTTTTTTTTCTCAAACCCTTTGACTACTATCTGGCAAAATACGTCCAGCTTTATCCACGGTCCCATCTTGTGACATGATCACTTTTAACGGTCAGGAACAGCTTTGTCCACTAACTTGTGCAGGGAGAAGAGATCTCTCAAACTATACCAGAATGAGCACAATTCAGTCAAGGAAACTGGAGAAACGGCCAAAAAAACCAATGTAACACTGACCTGAAACCTCCATGAAAAGCTTGCTCCATTACTCACCTACCTTTCTGATCACCTAATTATAAGATGATGAAATGTTTCTCAGAAACTCTTCCTACCAAAATAAAGCCTACCAAATGCCCAGCAAGTTGAAAAAAAAAATGAGGCAAGGAAAGCGAAAAGAGAGGGAAGGAAGGAGAGAAAGCGAAAAGTTAAAGTCGAAAGTGTTGCGCTACTTTTAAAGCCAAAAATCATGTCGAAATTTTGCTTTCTGCGCATGCCGAACTTTGCAAGCACCTGAGTGAAAAAGCCGCGGAGTGTACAACCTGGAAAAAACGGGTTTGTACGGAGGTTTAGCTCTTAAACAGCACGACATTGACCAAAAAACCCCTCAACTAGCTTTAAAACGAGTTTTTCGGCCAAATCTCTAGTAGCAAAGGGTTAATACGTATTTTACGATGCGCATGCGTTCTGTACTAACTCTGCTTACCACATGAACAAGAACAAGGAATAAAATTCAGAACTATAGACTATCCTTAGTTTTTATTACACTAACAGAAGGAGCTACCGTAGTCAAGGGGTTAATCACAGATGGCTCAGGGACCGATTAATCTCTCCCTCTTTGGATCGAAAGTAGCACGGGGGACCCCAGGCAGAGTTTTTGCAATTTTTTTTTTTCTCAAACCCTTTGACTACTATCTGGCAAAATACGTCCAGCTTTATCCACGGTCCCATCTTGTGACATGATCACTTTTAACGGTCAGGAACAGCTTTGTCCACTAACTTGTGCAGGGAGAAGAGATCTCTCAAACTATACCAGAATGAGCACAATTCAGTCAAGGAAACTGGAGAAACGGCCAAAAAAACCAATGTAACACTGACCTGAAACCTCCATGAAAAGCTTGCTCCATTACTCACCTACCTTTCTGATCACCTAATTATAAGATGATGAAATGTTTCTCAGAAACTCTTCCTACCAAAATAAAGCCTACCAAATGCCCAGCAAGTTGAAAAAAAAAATGAGGCAAGGAAAGCGAAAAGAGAGGGAAGGAAGGAGAGAAAGCGAAAAGTTAAAGTCGAAAGTGTTGCGCTACTTTTAAAGCCAAAAATCATGTCGAAATTTTGCTTTCTGCGCATGCCGAACTTTGCAAGCACCTGAGTGAAAAAGCCGCGGAGTGTACAACCTGGAAAAAACGGGTTTGTACGGAGGTTTAGCTCTTAAACAGCACGACATTGACCAAAAAACCCCTCAACTAGCTTTAAAACGAGTTTTTCGGCCAAATCTCTAGTAGCAAAGGGTTAATACGTATTTTACGATGCGCATGCGTTCTGTACTAACTCTGCTTACCACATGAACAAGAACAAGGAATAAAATTCAGAACTATAGACTATCCTTAGTTTTTATTACACTAACAGAAGGAGCTACCGTAGTCAAGGGGTTAATCACAGATGGCTCAGGGACCGATTAATCTCTCCCTCTTTGGATCGAAAGTAGCACGGGGGACCCCAGGCAGAGTTTTTGCAATTTTTTTTTTTTCTCAAACCCTTTGACTACTATCTGGCAAAATACGTCCAGCTTTATCCACGGTCCCATCTTGTGACATGATCACTTTTAACGGTCAGGAACAGCTTTGTCCACTAACTTGTGCAGGGAGAAGAGATCTCTCAAACTATACCAGAATGAGCACAATTCAGTCAAGGAAACTGGAGAAACGGCCAAAAAAACCAATGTAACACTGACCTGAAACCTCCATGAAAAGCTTGCTCCATTACTCACCTACCTTTCTGATCACCTAATTATAAGATGATGAAATGTTTCTCAGAAACTCTTCCTACCAAAATAAAGCCTACCAAATGCCCAGCAAGTTGAAAAAAAAAATGAGGCAAGGAAAGCGAAAAGAGAGGGAAGGAAGGAGAGAAAGCGAAAAGTTAAAGTCGAAAGTGTTGCGCTACTTTTAAAGCCAAAAATCATGTCGAAATTTTGCTTTCTGCGCATGCCGAACTTTGCAAGCACCTGAGTGAAAAAGCCGCGGAGTGTACAACCTGGAAAAAACGGGTTTGTACGGAGGTTTAGCTCTTAAACAGCAGGACATTGACCAAAAAACCCTCAACTAGCTTTAAAACGAGTTTTTCGGCCAAATCTCTAGTAGCAAAGGGTTAATACGTATTTTACGATGCGCATGCGTTCTGTACTAACTCTGCTTACCACATGAACAAGAACAAGGAATAAAATTCAGAACTATAGACTATCCTTAGTTTTTATTACACTAACAGAAGGAGCTACCGTAGTCAAGGGGTTAATCACAGATGGCTCAGGGACCGATTAATCTCTCCCTCTTTGGATCGAAAGTAGCACGGGGGACCCCAGGCAGAGTTTTTGCAATTTTTTTTTTTTCTCAAACCCTTTGACTACTATCTGGCAAAATACGTCCAGCTTTATCCACGGTCCCATCTTGTGACATGATCACTTTTAACGGTCAGGAACAGCTTTGTCCACTAACTTGTGCAGGGAGAAGAGATCTCTCAAACTATACCAGAATGAGCACAATTCAGTCAAGGAAACTGGAGAAACGGCCAAAAAAACCAATGTAACACTGACCTGAAACCTCCATGAAAAGCTTGCTCCATTACTCACCTACCTTTCTGATCACCTAATTATAAGATGATGAAATGTTTCTCAGAAACTCTTCCTACCAAAATAAAGCCTACCAAATGCCCAGCAAGTTGAAAAAAAAAATGAGGCAAGGAAAGCGAAAAGAGAGGGAAGGAAGGAGAGAAAGCGAAAAGTTAAAGTCGAAAGTGTTGCGCTACTTTTAAAGCCAAAAATCATGTCGAAATTTTGCTTTCTGCGCATGCCGAACTTTGCAAGCACCTGAGTGAAAAAGCCGCGGAGTGTACAACCTGGAAAAAACGGGTTTGTACGGAGGTTTAGCTCTTAAACAGCACGACATTGACCAAAAAACCCCTCAACTAGCTTTAAAACGAGTTTTTCGGCCAAATCTCTAGTAGCAAAGGGTTAATACGTATTTTACGATGCGCATGCGTTCTGTACTAACTCTGCTTACCACATGAACAAGAACAAGGAATAAAATTCAGAACTATAGACTATCCTTAGTTTTTATTACACTAACAGAAGGAGCTACCGTAGTCAAGGGGTTAATCACAGATGGCTCAGGGACCGATTAATCTCTCCCTCTTTGGATCGAAAGTAGCACGGGGGACCCCAGGCAGAGTTTTTGCAATTTTTTTTTTTTCTCAAACCCTTTGACTACTATCTGGCAAAATACGTCCAGCTTTATCCACGGTCCCATCTTGTGACATGATCACTTTTAACGGTCAGGAACAGCTTTGTCCACTAACTTGTGCAGGGAGAAGAGATCTCTCAAACTATACCAGAATGAGCACAATTCAGTCAAGGAAACTGGAGAAACGGCCAAAAAAACCAATGTAACACTGACCTGAAACCTCCATGAAAAGCTTGCTCCATTACTCACCTACCTTTCTGATCACCTAATTATAAGATGATGAAATGTTTCTCAGAAACTCTTCCTACCAAAATAAAGCCTACCAAATGCCCAGCAAGTTGAAAAAAAAAATGAGGCAAGGAAAGCGAAAAGAGAGGGAAGGAAGGAGAGAAAGCGAAAAGTTAAAGTCGAAAGTGTTGCGCTACTTTTAAAGCCAAAAATCATGTCGAAATTTTGCTTTCTGCGCATGCCGAACTTTGCAAGCACCTGAGTGAAAAAGCCGCGGAGTGTACAACCTGGAAAAAACGGGTTTGTACGGAGGTTTAGCTCTTAAACAGCAGGACATTGACCAAAAAACCCCTCAACTAGCTTTAAAACGAGTTTTTCGGCCAAATCTCTAGTAGCAAAGGGTTAATACGTATTTTACGATGCGCATGCGTTCTGTACTAACTCTGCTTACCACATGAACAAGAACAAGGAATAAAATTCAGAACTATAGACTATCCTTAGTTTTTATTACACTAACAGAAGGAGCTACCGTAGTCAAGGGGTTAATCACAGATGGCTCAGGGACCGATTAATCTCTCCCTCTTTGGATCGAAAGTAGCACGGGGGACCCCAGGCAGAGTTTTTGCAATTTTTTTTTTTTCTCAAACCCTTTGACTACTATCTGGCAAAATACGTCCAGCTTTATCCACGGTCCCATCTTGTGACATGATCACTTTTAACGGTCAGGAACAGCTTTGTCCACTAACTTGTGCAGGGAGAAGAGATCTCTCAAACTATACCAGAATGAGCACAATTCAGTCAAGGAAACTGGAGAAACGGCCAAAAAAACCAATGTAACACTGACCTGAAACCTCCATGAAAAGCTTGCTCCATTACTCACCTACCTTTCTGATCACCTAATTATAAGATGATGAAATGTTTCTCAGAAACTCTTCCTACCAAAATAAAGCCTACCAAATGCCCAGCAAGTTGAAAAAAAAAATGAGGCAAGGAAAGCGAAAAGAGAGGGAAGGAAGGAGAGAAAGCGAAAAGTTAAAGTCGAAAGTGTTGCGCTACTTTTAAAGCCAAAAATCATGTCGAAATTTTGCTTTCTGCGCATGCCGAACTTTGCAAGCACCTGAGTGAAAAAGCCGCGGAGTGTACAACCTGGAAAAAACGGGTTTGTACGGAGGTTTAGCTCTTAAACAGCACGACATTGACCAAAAAACCCCTCAACTAGCTTTAAAACGAGTTTTTCGGCCAAATCTCTAGTAGCAAAGGGTTAATACGTATTTTACGATGCGCATGCGTTCTGTACTAACTCTGCTTACCACATGAACAAGAACAAGGAATAAAATTCAGAACTATAGACTATCCTTAGTTTTTATTACACTAACAGAAGGAGCTACCGTAGTCAAGGGGTTAATCACAGATGGCTCAGGGACCGATTAATCTCTCCCTCTTTGGATCGAAAGTAGCACGGGGGACCCCAGGCAGAGTTTTTGCAATTTTTTTTTTTTCTCAAACCCTTTGACTACTATCTGGCAAAATACGTCCAGCTTTATCCACGGTCCC
>NC_090877.1:547500-552500 GCF_036669935.1 Montipora foliosa
GCAGGAAGGGTTCACAGGCCTGTTGGAAGCGTGCTTGAGTTTCAACAAAATGAGCCCCAAAATCAGTGAAAAATTGTGACGCAGATGAATCATGAAGTAGCTGCTATTTCCAAAATGATGGAATTACCTGGTGATAAATAACGTCGTACGCGTCTTGGAGAGTAAATTTTGACTTTGCATAAACAAGAGTTGGGCGATTGTGATCTTTGTTTTGACTTCGCTCATTTCAGTGTCAAACTTTATAACACTTGACAGAAAAAGAAACTTACAAAAACCCGGTATCTTGCCATCATTTGACACAGATACTTCACTGTTTGGCGAGTAAACATGCCGCGGTAACTTAATCACGGCCGCCCGCTGAATTCCGGCATGTCACTTTCGATTTTACGATTTATTTGAACGTAGCAAAAATCTCCCAAAATGTTTGTCGCTGATCGTAACTTTTTATATTCTATATTCATGGTTCAAAATTAAGATTGTTTTCATGTCGTAAATATTTTACTCTCGATCGACCGTTCCGGAAACTTCCTTCTGCTCTTTCTAAAACTGTGTATCAATAGATATTTGCTTTTGCATCAATGTTTGTTTTGCATAAAGCAAGCTAACAAAATCTGTACTTTGCTGAGTTCGCATTTGTTAGCGTAAATAGTATTTTCGGTCAGATCCTTGTGTTTTACTAGGGGTTTACTGTTTTTGGTCTCCCATCCTAAAACTAACCCCGCCCGAAAGGGCTTAACTTCCGGTGAATTTTAGTATTAAAAGCATTCAGATGCTCAGAGGGCACACTTGTGGTGAAAAGAAGTTGTGAGGGAACTTGAAAATTATCAACATGTCAGCCCAGAAGCCCAGAAGCCATTGTTTCTCGCTTCTCTTTTATTTGTTATTCTTCGGAGACTGGAATGCTTTATTTCAATACCACACAATTCAGTGCCTTCTGATTTTCTGATTTTCTGTAACACGTACCACAGGCAACCCAGTGTATGCTTCACGGAAGCATCTCGTTTTTTATTTTCCGTGTCGGTAAAAGTCTTGCCTGTCTCTCCCCTGCTAAGTGGTGTCTTTATGCATAGAGCCTTATGCCCGTATTGTCTTAGGATCGAGAGGGTAGTGGGAAATGCGTAGATTTCTCTGGTGGACACAGTAGAATGATCAACGTAACCGGCAATGGCGTCGAAAGTTATGTAACGCGAATGGCGTTTTAGTGGATTTTTAAGCAAAATATACCCTTATGGAGCTTAATAATGGAAAGTCAATTGGATACTGAACAAGAAAGGCGCTGAAAAAAAAAATCTGGAATCTTATAAGCGACGAGTAATGGACTTCGACAACAATCTGTCGCCCGTCGAGCCGTAATCAAAGTGAGATGTAGTTCTAATATTGTACGAGTGTGGTGTTTTGTACAACGCTGAAATCAAATGGAAAATTCTCTAGTAACTTATGGGTTTAACAAAACAGAGACTTGGATCTGTACTCAATTCTGCACAGTCTTCTGCTAACAATTGGAAATTTCACAAATTCCTGTTAGTCAAAAATTATTTGAAAGAAAGCTTGTTGCCCATTTTTTGCTTGATAATTCAAGTAAAGGGTTTTTCAGTGAAGGGTTTGATGCTAAACACTCGTGGGAAATTTATTTACCGTGTTGCGTTTTTGACACGGAGTGTAATTTGACACGATTGAGTTTCTTGTCTTCACGCACGTATTAAATGAAATAGGAAGGGTTTTTTGCCTCTTATAGCACATATGTTGTTTGTTTCAAAAAGCATTTCGCCGGAAAATGGTGGCTTTTATGAATTCATCATGTGTAATATGCGAGCTTAACTGGATAGTTTTTATGGCAATAGTAAAGCATTTTCGTGTCAAAATATAAGGTAAGCGACTCCTTTCTGTTGTGTTAACTTAATTGAATATACCATGGCTCGTAAGTTTCTATTTGTCATCTGCTGTAAACTTGATTTCCACACTCAAAATTACCTCCAGAACCTACTTTTTGCGTAAAATAAGCTTTTAGAATGATTTTCGTTTCTTCTGTGGTGATACTTGACGATTCGGGAACATTTTGTGAAAAACGATTTATAACGGGTCACACGCGCAACTTGCCCGATTATGCATATAACATCCACTTCGCCTTTTGACATCCCATTGAAAGAAACTCGTAAAATATTCGCAGACCGGTCGCTTTCTCTGAAATTTGAAAGGATGATTGCTAACAAATATAGAAAGATTTTCACAATAACTAAAAATTCCTGTGTTAAGCATTAGAATTCGACGAAGAGGTAATGCGACTAAATTTGTCCCGTGCGGTGCTATTTTTATGATTTGACTGTTAGGTAAAGGTAGGTAAAGGTAAAGGTACACCTTATTTAACGTCGGAAGTTCCTTTACTCTCTAGAGAGTATTCTCCCAGGAAGCCGACGGATAGATCGTTAAAAAATCTTTATTTTTAGCTGTTATTTGATCATAAAAGATGCAGCACTTGACGGCAAATAATATTTTTGCTATTACTATGTATTTTTCCCGGGAATCGGGTTGAAAATGAGTTAACAAATTTGCATACGTGCGTTGAAATGTGATACACGAGGAGAAAGGAATTTTATTTCTCTGACCTGAATGATTTTGTCATTGTAGTGCAAGATGAAATTTATTTGGGAAGCCAACAATATTCTTTTAACTTCCTGGTTAATCCAATTTTATTGCTGCGACTTGCTAGTGCGAAGATTGTGTACATGAAACTCGCGCTTCTTGCGAATTTTGAGTGTCATGAAATTACACAATTTGCGTGACAATATATCCCTTTTTTAATACTCTGACCCAAATACATTCAGATAGTAACAAACTTCATATTTACTTAACCATTTCTTCGCTTTTGTGCTTGTCAGCATTGTGATTTGCGGTAATTCGCAAGTCTGTTTTTGTATCTCATAGATGTTTAGATTTTCAATTACACGGCCTCTCAACCTCTCGATTGTGTAAATAGTTCACCCTGAAGTCAAAATAGATACGTTTCTCAGGAACCCGACAAAGAAGGCTTCCTGACCCGACAGAAGAAATCTAAATATTCAGTTAAATATTACAACAAAATTAACTAACGACGGAAGTTTCTTCGCTAAAAAGTACGTTGTTCTACTCTGAAACATTCTTTCCCGTAGTTCATTCAGTTGACACAGGGTGATAACGTGCACCTTTACGGTTGCCTAGCATGTGATCAATTTCTTCCTTTTGACAAAACGTTAGAGACTGCAAAAATGTTCGTGTTTTTAAGATCTTTCAATGAGAATTCGATTCATAGTTATATATAAACACTATGTTATTTTTTTTCTTCATCTGTCTCTTGGCTTGCCTTTTTCTGGTGCAAACGCAAAGCCAAACAATGTTTTGACCTGGCATCAGATTAGACCGTCACATTATGAAGCGGAAACAACACCTTTAGTACTTTCTTGTATGTGCAATAAACGTTTGCTTAGTCCAACTGCTAGACATGCTGGAAAACGTCCGTCAGAGCAATTTGCAGTTACTTTTTGGCGACTATTTATTTAAAGAAGAAACGATTGAATTTTACTCAAGAGCGTGTTTTGTTATCTTTAAACTGAATTTATTACGAAAGCTTAAAAGACTAAAAGACCTAAAAATGGGACAGGACATTACAAAATAATTAAACGTGTGAGCCAAAGGGCCTCTGCTAGCGCGACATGTAGGTGACCCCTCAAATGGTCTTAATGACGCCCCACTTGAAAAAATTAACTGGAACGCTGCAGTTCTTTGTGTAACGCGTACCACAGGCAACCCAGTGTAAGCTTTTTGGAGCTTCTCGTTCGTGATGAGATAGGTCTTTGACCTTTAGAGTTGGCTCTAGCAAGTATGTCTCCCAGAGATTTTCCTCTTTTGTAGGAGATGAGAGGTAGTTCTCTGTATATTTCTCTCAGCAGTGGTTGATTCTCGATTAAATGCCACTTGCTCATCAAAATATTTTTAAGGTTAGGCAATGATGGATTGTACTGTGTTCCAAAAGGCATTAATCCGTTTTGAACTTTTTGCGGTTATTGTTGAAGTTCCGACTTTCTATCTGTAAATTTGACTTCTGCGAGGACTCTGTTTACCAGATTATCTGGATAGCCCCGGACACCACGCAAGTGTGATCTGAAATTTTTCACGCTTTCTTCAAATGCTGCCTTCGAAGAGTTGGTTCTAAGAAGCCTAAGGGCTTGGCTTTTCATGATAAATCCTTTTCTCACGCCCGGAGCGTGACAGGAAGAGACATGCGTGTATTGAAATGTCTCAGTCGGTTTAAAGTGCGTGCGGTGCTGTAGTCGCACCGTTCGATCCCCTTCTCGTCGATGTCGTCTCCCGACAGACAGGCTGCTGAATCCACGAGAACGAAGTTCTTGTATGTGGGAGTTGATGAGCGAAACCAATGGACAAATGACAACTATGTTGGGCTTTTCAGGGTGGTCCAAACCACGAGCTCGCTATTTCGAAGGGCAGGCAAAACACCAACTTCAGTCATTTTATTTTCTGACTTCGTGTAAGTCGTCTCCTCGTATTACTGCGGAAAAAAAATCAACGTACATTGTAACCAATGACAGCCCTTTTAAAAAACGTTTTTTTGAATCGACCAATCAGATTCCCAGGGTCAATTTTTGACTCTGGAGAAATAAATAGCAACGTGATTGGATCGGCGCGCTCAAAAGACTTAAGGACGTTCGCGCCAATTGTTTCTGCGCATCCTTACTGCGCACGCAAATGCACACGCTACGTCATACACGAGCGCGCGCGCTAAGTAATAAATTGAGAAATGATAGGGCAAAAGGCCATTGCTATAGCTTTGCCTGGATTTAACGGTCTTGGACGTTCGGTGACCCCTATTTTTCTTTCCAGAAACGGATTTTAATTACATTTCTCTCCACGTTGTCCAAAAATGAACAAAAAAATCAATGTGGGAAGTTAAAAAAATTTCAAGATTTCTGCTCACGGGACATCAAATCCTGTCATCTTGCGGCTGCAAG
>NC_090877.1:560000-565000 GCF_036669935.1 Montipora foliosa
CGATTTCAAATTCCCTTTTAACAGCTGATGGAAATTTGTCGAGCAACACGAAACCTTTCCGCTGCCCACACTACTGAACAAGACCCTAACATTTAGCAAAACAACATGAACAATATTTAACCAGCTTTCGAATCAATCAAGCATGCACAATGATAGAGTGGAAAATTTATGAATATGTAGAAATGATACAAAAAGTAATCACAAAAAAAAAGTAGAAAGAAACATTCTCGTACTTGTGAACACTCCAGCAAGGACTGATAGAAGTGATTGACCTTATTTACAAAAAGACAAGACCAGTGGCGGAGCTAGGATCCGAAATAGTTTCTAGGGGGGTCCGGGGGCATACTTCCCCGGGAAGATTTTAGATTTTAACTCTCCAAAGTCCCCTTTCCCATGTTTCTGACCGACTTCCGTAAAACGTTGGAAACTGGTATGGATCCACCCCTGAAGACGGATTCGCTTACCTTTCTTACAACCATGGTGTCCAGAAAAATTAGGAAAACAAGAGAAGTCCAATCAAAAAACTCATCTCGAGGTTCTCTCGGTGTTCCAAGATGGCGGACATGTCAAATTCCCGACCATGGGGCAATGCCTACACGTCAAAATCTCTACCCAGGGAAAGGGTCTCTGAGTCAACTTCCCGTAGGTAAAATACGGTTAATGGAACGTGACCGTACTAAAAGGGCTATTCATGTTACGATAGTTATCTTTGCGTTTTTTGTAGTCGACCCTTCAGGTCATAAAATCAACCGACTTAACTGAATAGAGTGTAATGTGAAGTGCTAGATTGCAATCCCATATGAACCATGTGAGCGTTAGCCCTACAGATGGAAATGTGCCAAACAAGGACAGAGAAAAACTCTGACCAGGGTGGGGATTGAACCCACGACCTTCGTGTTAGATCACCGCTGCTCAACCGACTGAGCTACAAGGTCAGACGAGAGCAGGTCGTTGGAACTGGCGATGTTAAAGTCACGGCAATGAACATGTACAAGTACAAGGAAGGATTACGTTTTTTCTTTTTTTTTTTGCAAACGTTGGCCGTGTAGCACTTTTATTTGAACAGACTTGACTGATTAGAGTAAAAACCTTCTCCGCAATACAATTAAAACGAAACAAAACATAGCCACAGTTCCACGATGGCCGTCACGCAACGTTGTCATTTGCTTGTTTTCGCAAAATTGTTCTCAATGTTGTTGTGTTTTTTTTCGTAAAGTTGGATTCGATCCCTAGCTTGAGGTCCCAATAGAATTGGCTGACAAGTTCCCGTGCAACTCTAAACTTTAGTACAAACCGTTTGTAGGAAAGTCAGACAACAACATTGACAACGACGCGAACAAACAAGCAAATGAGAACGTTGCATTACTGCGTGACGACCGTCGTAGAACTGTGATTCTGTTTTTAAAGAGTAGACATTACAATGCGATTTTAAAGTGTGGAGCTCAGCGAGTCTTCGGTGTCTCTGGCGGTGGGCGTATATAAACCGGCGGGTCTAATTTGCAGGTCATTGTTTCACCAATACAGAAAAACATTCATAAAAGCTCACCTTAGGCCTAAAAACTTTTGTTTAGGCCTAATTAGGCCTAAGGTTAGCTTTTAAGAATGTTTAGGATACTTTCTGTATCGGTGAAACAATGACCTGCAACCCGCGACCTGCGACCTGCGACCTGCGACCTGCGACCTGCAAATTAGACCCGCCGTATACAAACTCAAAAAACAAACTACGATTTTCGGAAAGATGAAGTTAGATGCTCGGAAAAACCAACTTCGATTTTAAACACACACACACAAAAAACAAAGTCCGATTTAGAAAAAAAACACAAATATGTCCTTTAAGTGCCCCTAACCCTTCAACTTATTTTTTTGGGGGTAGATTTTGACATCTTTCAAGAACACATTTTCGAAAAAATTTTGTACTTTTATAAATATTGAATCCTTATGCTTTTTACGAGCGCTTGAAGTTAGTGAAATTTGTAATTTTCTGCGCTTTAAGCCCCGCTGGACAAATTATTCTCTCGTGGGCTCTTTAGGAACAAGCCAATGAGAAGCGTCTGATATCTAACACTTTTTTCTAGCTGTGACGTAAGAAAAGGATACCATTCCATAACATAAGAGTGCGAGTTCGAAGATTATTTGTGAAAACGTACAATTGATCTGAAAATATGTCCTCTTCCAAAGAGTTTTCCGACTCAAGTACGGAAGAGTATCTTATTATGCATAACATCCACTTGGCCTTTTGACATCCCATTGAAAAAAACATTCAGATAGTAACAAACTTCATATTTATTAACCATTTCTTCTGCTTTTGTGCTAGTCAGCATTGTGATTTGCGATAATTCGCAAGTCTGTTTCTGTATCTCATGGATGTTCAGATTTTCAATTACATGGCCGCTCAACCTTGCGATTGTGTAAATAGTTCACCCTGAAGTCAAAATAGATACGTACTCAGGAACTCGACACAGAAGGCTTCCTGACCCGACTATTCAGTTAAATATTACAACACAATTAAAAAACCAAAGACGTTGTTTTACTCTGAAAACTACGAACGATTAACATGTTTTCCAGTAGTTCATTCAGTTGACACAAGGTAATCACGTGCACCTTTATGGTTGCCTAGCACGTGATCAATTTCTTCCTTTTGACAAAACATCATAAAAGTCAGAGACTGCAGAAATCTTCGTCTTTTTACGATCGATTGTCATTAATCTTTCGATGAGAATTCGATTCAGAGCGATATTTAAAAACTATGTTTTTTTCTTTATCTGAGAAGAAATGAGTGAATTTTACTCAAGAGTGTGTTTTGTTATCTTTTAATTGAATTTATTACCAAAGGTAAAAAACTAAAAGACGTCAACAAAATAATTAAAGGTGTGAACGTGTGAGCCAAAGGGCCTCTGCTGGCGCGACATGTGGATGACCCTCAAATGGTCTTAATGACCCCCCACTTGAAAAAATTAACTGGAACCCTGCAGTTCAATATTGTGTAACACGTACCATAGGCAACCCAGTGTACGCTTTTTATGGAGCGTCAATGGAGCGTCTTGTTGTTGCTAAATTTTCGTGGGCTTGGCCGCAGACGGCACCCGCTATCCTCAGTCCCCGAGCGACTTGGGTGGGGTAGGCAGGCTTTCCACGTAAAAATGGCCAAGGAGCTGCGGCCAAATGATCTGGCGATAATACCAAACTTTGGGGAAGCACCTGGGTTTTTCGGCGGCTGCATGCCTTCGGTTCTTCACACCGCCGAATCTAAACAACATACATCACATGAGTTTGGTGAGGCTTTGAGAAGTGTATTTCTCGAAAGTGATGGAACCAATGATGGCAAGGATTTCTACAAAATTCAGAGCCTTCAGTTCCTGGGAGATGAGAATGATTTTGTGCGTGTTCCTATTTGGATTGCTCGTAAGAAGGGGAATTCCTCAAGTTTCATTTCCGTTGCACCAGCCTGGTTGGGATACTTGGAACACGCCATGAACGAAATAAACCGTGCCTCACCTGGATTGTTTCTCTACCTCACGAACGATGTTTCGAAAGCGAAAGTGAGAATATACGGAAGCAGTCGAGGGTGTTTCACTATTGGAAACATTTTGGAGCCTGATCATGAAGTGGTGGACATTCACCTTGAGGCGACTTGGAACGAAATGAAGAGGACGAGCTGTCATGAACTTCTACACGCGATTGGTATTTTGCACGAACATCAGCGAAACGATCGAGACAACTCAATCGACGTATTGAACACAGGATCCCAGTGCTGCAAATATGATTATTTGCTGGGCGTAACGCGCTTCGATCCCTTCAGCATTATGTTGTATTGTGAAGGTAACCACTTTTTGCGTCGTTCGTGTGACTCCGTTTGGTTCACCAAGCCGAATGCAGAGATCAACAGAGAAATGAGCCAACTGGACAAGGTTACCCTCAACAATCTGTATCGCCCATGCAAAGGACCGAGATACTTTCCATCCAAAGGCATCACTGGTCTGTTTTACTGTGGAAGGTATGTCTATTGCTACAAAGTTGTGGTTTCTTTTTTCCTTTTTATCATTTAAGCCTATAAATGGTTAAAGTGTTTGTCTTCCGCTTTCAGTCTCCGCTCTTTGCAAAATACTCGAAAAATACCATGGGATGCATCTGGCATGCCACGGTAACATTTTTTTCCATCGTCAAACCTTTTGTATACAGAAGAATGAAGTACAGTATTAGGGGTACCGAACGGTCCCTTTGGCGGTTGCTCGATTTGCTCGCAAATTTTAGACGAGTGCTCGCAAAACTTTTAGCAATTACTCGAATGCTCGTTGAAATTTGCTCGATTGTTCGAATGTTCGTAAATCACGCTTAGTCGATGTTTTGTTACAGAAATAATGCGTTACTACTTCGCTTTAATAAAAAGCCTACGAATACAGCCGCCTGTCATATGCCAAATCGGCCGGGTGCGATAATATTGTTTTCTTACGTGATGATTGTCAGTCGATGACTTCTGTTGACGTGCTGTCTTGCAATGGAATCCTTTCGCAGTGTCATTACTTTGCAATCTGTATTTCTTACGAGAGTTACAATGTATAATTTGAGAATGGGTTACGTGTATGCATTATTACTTTTGAAATCTCTTTGCATGCTCACTTGCGAAATACGTTGAAGTACGATTATTACTGGGTTGCCTATGGGCAAACCCAGTCGAGGTCTGCGTTTAGTTTGTTTGTTTTATTTATTTTATTTTTTTTTGTTTTTTGTTTTTTTCTTTTTTTCCGTGTCGGTAAAAGTCTTGCCTGTCACTCCCCTGGTAAGTGGTGTCTTTGTGTATAGAGCCTTCTGCGCGTATTTTCTTAGGATCGAGAGGGTAGTGGAACTGCGTGGATTTCTCTGGTGGACACAGTAGAATCATTAACTTAGCCTGCAATGGCGTCGAAAGTCATGCAACGCGAATGGCGTTTTAGTGGATCCTTAAACAAAATATACCCTTATGGAGCTCAATAATGGAAAGTCAGTTGGATAAACTAGGCATG
>NC_090877.1:570000-583031 GCF_036669935.1 Montipora foliosa
CCGACAAGAGGACGAACTTTCCAAAACTGTACATCGGGTCCACCCGAAATTCCTGATGCTACTCGGTTTCTCCGATTACTGATCGGTCTGACTGATTGCTTCTAACATGCAAAAAAGCGACCAATCAATATCCACATACGGAAATTGAAGTCCAATCGGGGACCTGATTGCTGCTAACAAGACCACTCGGGAAAGTCTTGTCCTGACAATAGTGTCATGGCGAGCCGTGACACAAAAATAAGTAGTAAGAAATTATTGCACTGATCAAAAATTACAATTCAGATTTTTAATTATTTTGTGTAAGTAAGAGAAGCTGTTTGTATTGTTTTTTAAAGGAATTATAAGGGAATTTATTAGGCTGATAGAAACTGACTCACAGATTTTTGATGCTGAGAACTGAAATGGTGATTGACCATATCTAGTTGCTTTGGTGGCCAAATTAAGGTTGCAGAGAAAGCTTGGCTGTGGCCATGCTTGCCGGGCTTTACCAGGCCGCATTTTGCTGGTAAGCCTGGCCAAAAACCTGGAAAGCCTGGCCTGGCTAGCCTTTGCCAGGCCAACCAGGCTCCTGATGCAAGGGTAGAGATGGCGTAGCGTGCAGCAAAAGTTGTCTTAACTGTGCAAATGGCAATAAGAGAAAGATTAGCAGCGAGTCAAAGCTGTAAAATTCTGAACAGGTCCTGAAATTTGAAGCATACTTAAGGAATCCATTTCAGTGCTGCACTGTTATGGCAAATTTTCAACCAATCACGCATGGTAAAAGTGATACCGCAGTACCAAATTCTGTACGGGCCTATTTTTAGTTATTGTAAAAAATCTTTTTCAATTCGTTAGCAATCATCCTTTCAAATTTCAGAGAAATTGACCGGTCCGCGAATATTTTACGAGTTTTTTTCAATGGGATGTCAAAAGGCCAAGTGTATGTTATGCACAATCAGGCGATCAAGTTTGTACGTGTGACCCGTTATAAATATTTTTTCACAAAATGTTTCCATCATTCATCATTCTAAAAGCTTATTCTATGCAAAAAGTAGGTTCTGGAGGTTACAATTTTGAGAGTGGAAATCAAGGTTACGGCAGACGGCAAATACAAACTCATGAGGCACACGTGGTATATTTAATTAAGTTAACACACTAGAAAGTCGCTAACCTCATTTTGACACAAAAATGCTTTACTATTGCCATAAATACTATCCAGGTAAGCTCGCATATTATAAAATATGATGAATTCGTAAAGTCCAGGGATGATAGGGGTGCAGGGATGGCGCAGTGGTGAGAGCACTCGCCTCCCACCGATGTGGCCCGGGTTCAATTCCCAGACTCGGCGTCATATGTGGGTTGAGTTTGTTGGTTCTCTACCCTGCACCGAGAGGTTTTCTCTGGGTACTCCTGTTTCCCCTCTCTTCAAAAACCATCATTTGACTTGATTTGTGTTAATTGTTAATTTCAATTTACAGTGTCCCCAATTAGTGCTTCAGCGCTAGAGCGACTAGACACTTAAATAAAGTTCCTTTCCTTTCCTTTCCTTTCCTTTCCACCTTTTCCAGTGAAAATTTTTTTGAAACAAACAACGTATTTGCTATTAGAGGCAAAAACCCCTTCCTATTTCTATTGTGTCAAATTACCATACGCAAAATTGCAACAAAATAAATTTCAGGATCAAACCATTTCCATGAAGAACCTTTTCCTTGAATAATGAAGCACAAAATGGACTACAAGCTTTCTTTCAAATAATTCTTGGCTGTGACATTTCCAATTATTATTATTTTTACCTGAAGACTGTGCAGAGTTGCATGGGTACAAATAAAATTATCCAAAAGCCAGACAACAGAGATCACAGATCCACTTAAGGTGTTCGATTTGTTCTCTGTCTTTGTTGAACCCATAAGTTACCAGAGAATCTTCTATTTGGTTTCAGTGTTCTACATAACAGAACACTTGGTAAAATATTAGAAATACAGCTCACTTTGATTTCGGCTCGATGGGCAATAGATTGTTGTCGAAGTCCATTACTCGTCGCTTTTAAGATTCCAGATATTTATTTTACACCGCCTGTGTTGTTTATCCAATTGACTCTCCATTATTGAGCTCCATAGGGGTATATTTTGTTGAAAGATCCACTAAAACGCCATTCGCGTTACAAGACTTTAGATGCCATTGCAGGTGAAGTTAAATATTCTACTGTGTCCACTAGAGAAATCTGGGCATTTACACTACCCTCTCGATCCTAAGAAAATATGTGCAGAAGGCTCTATGCACAAAGACACCACTTAGCAAGGGAGTGACAGGCAAGACTTTTACTGACATGGAAAAAAGAAAAAGAAATGAAAACGACCAAATATTACCCATTTTCCGACTGGGATTGCCATACTGGCAACCCAGTAATTATAAGGTAACTTTTTTAGGCTGATAGAAACTGACTCCCAAATTTTTGATGCTGAGAACTGAAATGTTGATTGACCATATCTAGTTGTTGTACTTATTCTGTAGAAGTTTTAACTTGATGCATACCTGTTGTTATGGCAATGGATTTCAGATGCTGGTGTAAGAGCATCTGAGAAAATAGCTGGAATACCTTTTCGTCACATCAGAATGACTTGCGAACTTTCAGTCAGGCCCAACCTACCCAACATGGCACGGAAAGAGCCTGCAAACCCCTCCTCAGTGTCTGTGGATCACCGATCCAAAATGGCAGCTTGCTGGTTGACTTGTTGGCTCGCTGCTGACTCGTGGCTAAAAACGGAAAACACGCCATAGCTCAGATTGTCTCTGATTGGCTGGAAAACAACGTAGCGGAAAGCAAAATGGCGGGTACTAGAACCCAATTAGTTGCTCTGAGTGTTTAAACTTGTGAGTCTTTTTGTCTCAGCTTCACTGGATCCCAATTTATTGAGGGAATGTGCCCAGGGTCTAATTGAAACAGCCGATTTTATTCGCGGTTGGAAGAGTTATATGGTGGATCCGCTTCATCATCCTGCAGGAAGTAGCAAGGGTTGAAAGACCACAACTCCCTAACGGTTGAGACTTTTGTACCATGTTTTCGGTTTTTGACCTCTTTAAAATTAAACTTTGCTCTTACAAGCATTTCTTTTAGGGATTTTCCCCTTTTAAAAAATATGAGTGGTGGATCTTTGAAAATTTGCGGTAGAGAAGGCTGGCTTTGTATCAAGTGCCAATTTTTAAATAAAACATGTTTTAGGTTTGGCACTGCCGGGTGATGCTGTTTCACAAAGGGCAAGATATCTTTAGGGCGTTCATTCCTTTGCTTCATTGCTGATTCCCTTTCTGTGAATTTGATGTCTGATAGGAATGTCTCAATCAGACGTCTCGGATAGCCTCTAGCAGAGAGACGTGACATCGCCAGAAAAGTCGAACTGAAGTGGGCAGGGCTTATTTTGAGGCCCTGGAGCGTATCTAATAAACTATCAATCATGTCACCTCACCTGAACTATGATTGGTTCGCCCGCTGAACTACAAAGGCACACAAATTCCTTCTTGTATCGAAATGGCTATTCTGTCGGTTTTCTTTGATTGTATTCTCCCAGTACTCAGTAGCCTTCTTTAAGTATTTGGGAGATTTCCTCAACCTATGCTTTAGCAACTGAATGCGGTGATCAGCTCGCAAGATGTCAGCAGGATCATCTGTGTGACTGGTTTTTCTTTGGATGATTTTCCTGGCATCATCATTATTTTTCTCTACTCCTAAAATGCAAGCAACAATGCATAAGCATGATTGTGTTAATTTTAGGCGGGATGTGGAACCAATATTACCTTTTAAAATAAAAGTGGAATGGCAGTCAGTATTACAGCAACTTTATATTTTTGCCTTTAATTCCAACTATTGTATTAAATTGCTCAATTCCAACATGAAATACCTTGACCACTGAACTGCTTCAGGTTTCATATTTCTTCACCTTATTGGGAATGTGATATGCTGCAGAATGCAGATAGCAAGTGACTCGTTCTCTTGTGTCTCAAGTTGGCAAAGGTGTCAATCCAGGTCTTCAACAGATCTGTTAGTTTAAAATTGAGATTGGTCTTATGTTTTGCTCTAACTTGCTCTGAGAATGAAGATTTTTGTACAGTTTTGTTTACTTGCTTCAAGGTTCTCTCAACTTACTTTTTGACGATACTCGTTAATGTCAGTAGGTTCAAATGATGAAATGAACTTGAGGTACATTTCAGTAAATACCTAAAATCAACCAGATATCAAACATGAATTGCATGCTAAATGGTCATTAGTAATTCCAAACAGATTTGTTTTTTAATTAGAGAATTGTTCCTTAATTTTTTTTAGTCAAGTGTTAGGTTATACATTACCAAGTACAAACATCCTTTATGTTGCTGCTTGGGTGGAAAGAGTATTAGTGAATTTAAGTGTACAAAGTCATGAGTAAATACTGTAAGTGTTATACCAGTAGTAAGCACTCATGTGATATTACCTTCCTATGGGGCGCCATTTGTAAAAAAATTATTTAGAACAAATTTGTGACATATTTTCCTTATTTAGAAATAATAAAAACTGCCAGAAAATTTATTTATAAATAAGACGCAAAACTTGTCGCATGATATGTAAATAATTGTTTTAGGCGCATCCTGATTTATAAATAATTTTGATCGCGAAAACATTTCAGTAAATACCTAAAATCAACCAGATATCAAACATGAATTGCGTGCTAAATGGTCATTAGTAATTCCAAACAGATTTGTTTTTTAATTAGAGAATTGTTCCTTAATTTTTTTTAGTCAAGTGTTAGGTTATACATTACCAAGTACAAACATCCTTTATGTTGCTGCTTGGGTGGAAAGAGTATTAGTGAATTTAAGTGTACAAAGTCATGAGTAAATACTGTAAGTGTTATACCAGTAGTAAGCACTCATGTGATATTACCTTCCTATGGGGCGCCATTTGTAAAAAAATTATTTAGAACAAATTTGTGACATATTTTCCTTATTTAGAAATAATAAAAACTGCCAGAAAATTTATTTATAAATAAGACGCAAAACTTGTCGCATGATATGTAAATAATTGTTTTAGGTGCATCCTGATTTATAAATAATTTTGATCGCGAAATGAATTATACATAAATAATGAACTGCACAACTTCAATTATTTATAAATCAGTCTGTCTCTAAAATATTTATTTACATATCATACAGTTAGACAAACCAGTTGTAAATTTATTATTTATAAAAACTAAACTCCACCTCGCATGTAAATCCATTTATTTATAAATAATGAAGTTTACCTGGAGTGAAAATCCATTATTTATAAATAATGACTTTCACCTCTGGAAGCAAAGTCATTATTTATAAATAATGACTTTCGCGTCTGGGAACAAAGTCATTATTTATAAATAATGACTTTCGCGTCTGGGAACAAAGTCATTATTTATAAATAACGAATTTCAACCATTATTTGTAAATGATAAAATTGACTCTTGCCGAATGTAAAATCATTGCTTATAAATAATACCTCGCGGAAACCATATAACGTTGTTTCAAAGAGATTGACATTATGGCGAACTGAGATAGATTGTCTCTTGCTGTATCAGAAGCCGTCTCTCGCGCCGTCAGTGATGAATTGGAAAGTGCCTTGCCTCAGACAAGTAATTGGGTAAGTCACAACGTGGCTATCGGATTTTGATATTTGACCTCTGATCGTCGTCGAATTGCTGCGCTTTTATCATTCGATTCCCCGCTGTTGTAGGTTTCACCGAATGAAAATAGCTCTCGCTCTCAAGGAAACACCGTCGTTCCTGCGGTGGCTAATGCTTCCAGCACAAATCAGCAGGTGGGAGTTAATCAATTCAAGTACCTTTAGGACAAAAGCAATACCACACTTTCATTGTTTGCTTTTTCTAATGGCCTCACTTGAAGCGTTGAATGTTTGGTATAAGTTTGTCACGCCATTGCGTGACAAGCTGCAGTTGAAGTTTGTTTGTTTCGCCCCCTCCCCCCCGTGTAAAACCATTTCATTTGTGTTAAATAACGAGATTAAGATGTTATAAAGGGCCAGCTGGGTTGGTACTGTGAATAGCGTCCCTGACTCTTGAACCAAATGAGGTTGCTTGCAATCACTTCAACAGCCTGGCGTATCTCAGAATCGTTTAAGGGGGAAAATCTCTGGTTGTCAATGTTAAAATTGCGAATAGCCATGAAAAGGGTGGGTCTGGAAACATGAAATACATTGGCCATAGGAATCTTGAGTTTTAAGAAAGCCTCCAGTTGCTCCTTGTCAATGCTTTTCATTGGCCTGCCTTCGGACCTAAATAAAAGAAAGTTATACAGGATTTAAAAAGTCATTCACAGTTTCACCTTATTGAAAATGGATGTAGTTCTTGGATGCGTGATCTTTCATACAATGCTATTTCTATAGACTGCCTTAACATTTCCAAATTCTCGTGTTCAGCGCAGCCGTGTAATCATAGGAAATGGTAATTCTGACTATGTGGCAGAGTATTGTTTTTCACATGACCTCACAGCGGCCATGTTGGTGTCCCTGAAGGAAAAAACGGGAACGATATTGGTGTCCCACACTAACCCTGGGAATCCAACTGTATTCTAATGCAAATTATTTCTTTTGAAACCGATATGGCTGCTAATCACATGAGAGAAAATACCCTACAGACATGAGGGGTGGGGCCACTTGAGAGGATTTAAAGATAGTCATATAAAGTCAGTTTGGAGATTTTTAAACTAGACTAGGTCTGCACTCGTTTATGCACCCATGTTTTATTAGGGGATATTTATTTTCCAGTGATTAGCTTTCGTCGAAACTCGGCCCCAAAGGTAGCGTCAACACCGAAGGTTGGGGTATTCGTTCCCTTTTTCCCGAAGTGGTTTTGGGTTTCGGTTTTCTGTGGTGTCGCATTCATTTCTTGTCGCGTTCATTATTGTTAGTACTATTATTATTATTATTATTATTATTATTATTATTATTATTAGTAGTAGTAGTAGTAGTAGTAGTAGTAGTAGTAGTAGTAGTAGTAGTAGTAGTAGTAGTATTGTGGTGATTTGCGTTGATTTGTTAATTTGAATTTACAGTGTCCCCAATTAGTGCTCCAGCACTAGAACAACTAGACACTTAAATAAAGCTCCTTCTTCTTCTTCTTCTTCTTCTTCTTCTTCTTCTTCTTCTTCTCATAAGCATCATGTGAGTGATCAATAGTTCGCCAGTAAAGGTTGACCCATAGGCCCCTGTATTTAAACAGTTGAATGTGTCGTTGCGTAGTGTAGCCAGAATAACACCCGAGATCCGGGTTTTCATCCACTACCCCACCCCCTAGCACTAAAGTAGAAAGGAAATCTACCGCGTCAATCGCATCGGTACTTCTTCACCAAGGCCAATTCTTCTGGTGCGTTCTTACCTGATATGAGAAAAATGTGTCCAGCGATCTATGGTTCATTTATATTATTTATTTATTAATGCAGGCTTCTCGGGAATTCCGGTTTTGTGCGATTTCACCAAACGGTATTTTACCATTACTCACACAAAATAACCACGTTAGACTTATACCAAACATTCAACTCTTCAACTGAGGCCACTAGATAAAGCAAACAATGAAAGTGTGGTATTTGTTCTAAAGGTACTTGAAGTGATTAACTCCCACCTGCAGATTTGTACTGGAAGCATTAGCCACCGCAGGAACGACGGTGTTTCCTTGAGAGCGAGAGCTATTTTCATTCGGTGAAACCTACAACAGCGGGGAATCAAATGATAAAAGCGCAGCAATTCGACGACGATCAGAGGTCAAATATTAAAATCCGATAGCCACGTTGTGACTTACCCGATTACTTGTCTGAGGCAAGGCACTTTCCAAGCCATCACTGACGGCGCGAGAGACGGCTTCTGATACAGCAAGAGACAATCTATCTCGGTTCGCCATAATGTCAATCTCTTTGAAACAACGTTATATGGTTTCCGCGAGGTGGAGCGCATTATTTATAAACAATGATTTTACATTCGGCAAGAGTCAATTTTATCATTTACAAATAATGGTTGAAATTCATTATATATAAATAATGACTTTGTTCCCAGACGCGAAAGTCATTATTTATAAATAATAACTTTGCTTCCAGAAGTGAAAGTCATTATTTATAAATAATGGATTTTCACTCCAGGTAAACTTCATTATTTATAAATAATGGATTTACATGTGAGGTGGAGTTTATTGTTTATAAATAATAAATTTACAACTGGTTTGTCTAACTTTATGATATGTAAATAAATATTTTAGAGACAGACTGATTTATAAATAATTGAAGTTGTGCAGTTCATTATTTATATATAATTCATTTTGCAATCAAAATTATTTATAAATCAGGATGCGCCCAAAACCATTATTTACATATCATGCGACAAGTTTTGCGTCTTATTTATAAATAAATTTTCTGGCAGTTTTTAAATAAGAAAAAATGTCACAAATTTGTTGTGGAATACCTTCCACAGCTCAACTACAGTTTTTGCTGTATCCTGCTGGATCAATGGTTCCAATCTTCCTGGAAGCTCCCTCAAGACAATTTTTCTATCATCTCCCATATTAAAGGCTGGTCCAATCCCAAGTTCCTGATCCCTTTCTGTCTGCATTTTTCTTCTCCCAAACAGAGAAGGAAACCCCACAACTCCTAATGCACCTATCAATGTTAAGCCCCAGGGGAAGGGGGGGGGGGGATCAACCTTGTTCTCGAGGCCTTTCCCTCCCCAAGTAGTGAGGGAAAGGCCCTGGGAACGAGTTTGCCTAAAGATAAGTCCGCCATCTTGTAAAATACCCGGAAGGTGTTCAAATGAACTTTCCACATTTGTGAGAGGTGGCTGAACGAAAGGTGAGTGGTACATACATTGTACTCTTATTGTGTGCAGTGAGGTCTGGAGGGTATTATTTTGGCCACCTTTACTCGCCCCAGCGTGGGGGCTTTTGATACTTTTGGCCAATTATGTTGTCCCGGGGGTGTGGAATTTGACTCATTTTTTCAGAAAATGTCAAAATCCCCACCCCTCGCCCCCCCCCCCCCCCCCCTTAACATTGATAGGTGCATAATACCCTGGATTAAATTATTCTGGTGTTTCTGGTGCGAGCTTGTGGATTTTTTCCCTGACAAAAGGTTATCTTTTTCATCCCATTGCATTACATCTTCAATGAGGTTGCTTATCAGGACATCAGTAACACAGAGGATAAGATGGAGCTCATCTAGGATTATGTGATCCAGTGGGATGTTAAGTAAAGGCTGGTTGACACAACAGTAGTTCTTGCCGTTAGACTTGCTGGCAAATTGTTTTATTTCTGGCAAAGTTCTTTGAGTAGGATCCTCATCGTAGTAGTTATCAGACTTGCTCATATAACCTCTGAAATAATGTTTCTTTAACAAAAATATCGTACTCAATAATGTTCAGTTGTGTTGTTCATTTTGTCAGGGTCTTTGGAGTCAAATATCAAGGACATGATGGTTACTGTGGACCCAACAATGGCCCCAACTGTCCAGCTTGCAGAGTGCTGAAAACTGACAGGGTAGTATCATTATGGGAAAAAGGCAAATGGCAGGGGTGGACTGGGGGTGTTTATTGTGGCCGGCGTTTTGGTGTCCTATTTGAGGGTCATGATGGGTACTGTGGTCCAAATAATGGCCCTCCCTGCCCAGAATGTTATTGGGAGCTTCTCAAGCCTTACTAAATATACTGTGAACTGGTACTTGGCATATCCACAATAACAAACATAGATTGTATTGACCGGCTGTCAACAAGCTTTGTCATTCAGTTACCATTTCAAACTTTGTCTCAGATGCATAGTAACCAATATGTTAATTAATTATTATTAATACTGGTGATAATTGGAGATAAGGGAAGTGTGTTTGAGCTGTTCTTTTTTCATTCAGATACTTGAATGTAACAATATCGTAATTTATTATTCTACATTTCGTCTAGTGTTTCTTGTGTTGCATTGAATGGCAATTTAATCTTCCAGTCAGGAAACACATCTTACCAAACATTTTTATGTGGACTCTGGAAATGGGCCCTTTGCATGACCGTGTCACGTGACCTTGTCAATCATCAAAAATGGTCGCGGTACAAAATAGATGCCAGAAATGGAAAGAGCGTGATGAAATTTGTAACAACGTCAATTTTGAGGCCACTGACATTTACGTCAGAGATTTTACTTTGATTTTAATGCTTGAAATATTAACTGAGATTTAAACGGAAAACGGCATTTCGATGTTTTGATAAGTAACATGAGTCATATTTTTAACATCAAGTGAAACATTCATATCTCACTTGTCATTTTATAACCTCCAGGAGGAAAAAAACAGCGCGGAACATTAGGTATGGGAAAGTTAACCCGTAAATTCGCACATGTTCATGCAGATGATCTGAGCAAACAATATTGTGTTCATTACATGTCACACGACACGTCACATCTCAAGCCTGGTTTCCATATGACCTGCAAGGGTCTGCGACACCATCGCCGATAGGTCTGCGCCACGCCGCAGACATATGGAAACATTTGTCCTCGGCGTCTGCGGTGATCTGCGGCACACGGTCTGGATGATCGGGAAAGTTGAATCTAGTTCTACAATGTACTTTCCTGACCATTACGACGCTTCCGGCTAAGACAATTTTTAATGGAAACGTGTGTCTGAGATGATCTGTGTCCTATCGGCGACACAATCTTGTGCGCCTTGAAACATGTGTCATGTCGTGTCCAATCATACCTAAGGTAAGTGTTTTACTTTTTCTCCTCGCTTCGCAGAGGATTATTGGTACGCTTGTCTGCGATCGCTTCAGATTTGAATAGAAACAATTGCCTGCGGTGTTAACGATCGTCTGCGATAAGACCAACGCAGACAGCTACCGATCGTGTCGCAGACCGTTGCAGATCATATGGAAACCAGGCTTCACGGACTCAAGGCCCTTTACATGAAATTGAGACAAGTAGTCCTAAACGACAAAGTTGAAAGCGTGACATAATTAATGAGCTTCGGTTGAATGCATATACCTGCTATATACGTATGTGTTAAAACATGTTATTGCGTTCCGACGAAGGAGGACGCATTCTAATCGTGTTGTTTTACGAATGTCCCGAATATGTTTCGTGGGTATCGGTCGTGATGTCATGTGATTGCAATTCAGGGTTTTGACGCCATCGTGGACTGGCTGCCCGACGGGCACATCACCTCGATCTGATGTGATTGTGAATCTGTCATGCCTCGACATGGGATTCGTATCGCATTGCCCGCATGCCCAAATCAAAGGGGTAAAAATTCGCCATATTTCTACGTGTGGGTGTTGGTTGCTCGGTCGTTTTCTTCGCTGTTTTTTCAAAGGTAATTGAAGTTGTGTTGATTTATTCCAAGTATCACTTGCAAATATGACTAAAGCTACTTATCAGAACATCAGACACAGACACTGCCAATTTGCCCCCGCACGGCAATTCGTGCCGGCAACGATACCGAGTTGTAATTTGTCATCTGAGCTTCTTTTCTCAGGAGATTAAAGTTCTTTCTGCGTACTGTCTGAAATCACCCCACAAGTCCACTTTCGCTGAATATTTTGGGGGAATAAGTACAATAAAAAAATATTATTTTTCTAGACATCGAACGCACTTTACTATTCCATGATTACTACTAGTCTGTAGTTATAATTGTCATTGACCCATAGATGAAAATGCCTGTTGTCAAAGTGTAAAGTTCATTTATGCACTGTGAACTTTTACCTCCCCAGATCTTCCATCTTTTGAGGACAACATTTTATATTCTTGTCATTCGGTAATGCCAGAAACAAAATAGCCCATCCACAACTCTACGTTGGTTACGTAACTTAAGAGAATAATAACCTTGTTATAGTGAAACTAAGTTGTGGAATATTTACTCCCTAGAATAAATTTCCAGCATTTAAATTCCAATTTGGGATCAAATAATGACCATAGTTTGAGTATGAAAAGCATTTCATGCACAGTTTGTTTTAAACACAGCCTCAAATAAAAGCTGGCTCTATAAATAATCATGTTTATTATTGTTTTAATGTTATTCTGTTGTGCCGGTTGTTGTAGAAAGCAGATAGAAGGTATATAAATACCGTAATAAACCGATGCAAATACTGTGTATGAAATAGATTTAAGAATTATTTGTTCTCCTCTATTCCCCATTATATAATAACCAAAGTTATTATCACAATTTGATTGGTTCTTGCCTATGATCGATAAGAGGACAGACGCACGATTGACGTCACCATCAGCTTTTATGCGAATGAAGTTTAATTCTTAATTATATAAAACAGATAGATTCCATGCATGTTGCCGTGCGTCTGTTCAGTAATAGGTCACAGAAAACGTCAAAATGTGGTAAGAACATCAGTGACACACTCGGCTATCGCCTCGTGTGCCACTTTTTTTGTTCTTACCACATTTTGACGTCATCTGTGATCTATTACTGAACAGACGCACAGCAACATGGAATCTATTTGTTAACTATCTGAAAGCATCAGAGTAGCATCATAAAATCGCAAAAAAGAAAGGATTTATCTCAGCACTTTATGGTTTGAGAGACTTAAAGCGCTTTCCTTTTGTCAAAATTGACCGGCCAGACCCAATAATTTGCGAAGAAAATGCAACAATTTGAAGGAACACTTGCATGATAATCCCTCGCATTCTTCTCGGGGAGTATATATCATCCTCGACATGTGTTAATTTGGATGCGTTGTAGAGTTAGTCCTTCGAAATGCCCGGTCTGGCCGGTCAGTTCTGTCAAATGGAAAGCGCCCTTAGTGGACACATCGATCCACCGAAGTCTTAGTTGATTCAAAGTGATAGTGAAATATATGGCTGCAGCTTGAGGCGAGAAAGCAACTTGTGGAAAGCTTGCATTAATTTGCGAAACGAACGAAACGAAATGACACAGAAACAATCCTAAACATTCATTAATGCTAACTAATCTTAGCATTGGTAAACGGTTAGGGTTGTACCTGTCCAAAACCGTGATTTCAATCCATTTCCCAAAATAGTAACTTTTGGTCGGCCATTTCGGTCACATTACTATTT
>NC_090877.1:588131-590631 GCF_036669935.1 Montipora foliosa
AAGGGTGGTAGAGATGTTCCCCTATCAAGCGACCATTCGATTACCCAAAGGAAGTTGCGGGCTTGGCATGGCCTTCCTACGATGTTGACTTTCGTAGGAAAACAGCCACAAACCTCCCCCTCCAAAACAGACATCTAACCCAGGGTCCAAATTAACTTGTGCATTTTGGCCTGTTTTATGGATACCAGAAAGCAACGACCGCATGGTCTTGTGTATGTGTCAAGCATTATCTTTTCACTTTCAAAAGCGCACATTTTGGAGAGAAAATGTATCCGACCTCGAATGTACATGTAATAATGAAATCTATCTGCCCCCTAGTTTGTCGAAAATTTCAGCTACAGAAACACTAGTCACACCCTGTCGAACACAAGCCGCCATAGCGGTACATTGCTCACACCAGTCCTTGAATCTCTTTACTGAGTTGTTTTTCCCCCTGCAATACATATTTTATGAGAAACAACGGCTTGTGACGTTATGGAGGCTGTTAACGGAAAAACTCCTTCATTTCTATGTCAAAACAGTCTCAGGATAAAAAGTAAGACATCTCTTGGCAAACAGATCTGACCTTAACAATGGCGACCAGTTGTGAAATTCTGGTCGCCAGTATTCAATTTTTTAGTTGCATTAGCAACCAGGAAGGCGCAATTTCAGACCCCGTAACCTGCCTCCAGAATAATCCCCATTCACCCCTGAGGGAGCTCCAGGGAATGGCCCGGAAAGACCACTACTACCTTTACACAGCCCTTCCCGTTGGCCTACGGAGTGCCCCTTCATTTTTAATCAGCTTTCCGTATTCCCCCCCCCCCCCTCCCTGTTCGACCTGCTCACAAGGTCACCCTGATCCCTTTTGTTACTCATCTGTGCAATACAAGGCTCCTACGGCACGATTATGTTTATCTGGCAACACTTGACAACCTTCACATTGAGTCTGGCTGTCTCCTGGACATTCTGGCTATGCCAGTCCTTCACAAAAGTTTGAGGGGGATCAAGCTCTCCCATGGGAATGCAAGAAGGCTTGCCACCTGATCACCTCATCAGTTCTCCATAGCATCTAAGTATACTAAGTTACAACCTTTTAAGTCTACCAAATGTTGACTCCTTTATGTTATGGGCTGCATTTACCCTTTCATTTTTTGGCTTCTTAAGAAGCAGCGAATTTACCTGCAATGGCAATTTCGACCCTCAGTCCCACCTTGCTAGAACAGACATTTCTTTCCATCCCAACATCCTTCACCCTACTTCATTTGACACTGCAATTTAAAAGTCCAAAACTGACCCTTTCTGGGAGACAGCCAGGCTCAGTTTTGCAAGGTCAAACTCAGACCTTTATGCATCGTCTGCCCTGCAAGATTATATGCTCAAAACTGCTACTCAAGACCCCTGGCCAGCTACTCTTCAGCTTCTCCTGTGGACCATATCTCACCCAGACTTCACACACCAACAACTTATGGTCTCTCTTAAACCTCTGTGACAATGACAGCTCCTCCTCTGCCTCTCACAGCTTTAGTATTGGTGCTGCTACAACCGGCAGAATCACTGGCATTTTCAACTGGCTCTTCAAATTCTGGGTCGCTGGAATCCTAACACATACCAAGCTTACATCAGGACTCCAAAGGAAACAATATGTCAGGTTCCTCAGTCATTGGCCTCTTGCTCCTCCTGCTAACAACCCCCTGGAATCCTTGAAAGCACTTGAGTATCTCATTGAAACTTGGATTTTTCTAACAATCAGTAATGATCTATGACAGTTCCTTGGATAACTTAATTCATATTTTCCTGTATTGTCCTGAACCTACAGTGTTTTCACCTATGGGTACAGCAATCATGTTGGCATCCCCCTGGAAGCCTGCTGTGTGCGTTTGGTTCCCCCCCCCCCCCCCCACCCTCATTTCTCCTCGATACGATTGCCTTTCATCCCCTTTTCAGCCACATGCCAGCCATCACATGGGTGAAAGCACTATCCCAAAAAAGGAAAAAGGCCCATTCGGCACTTGAGGGCTTTCTGTGACATTCTCTTTCCTTAGGCTTTCTGCCCTCTCAAGTTCATGTAGTACTATTGGAAATGACTATTTTGACGGAAATGTTTTGCACGAGGGTCCTATCCCCTCCAGCCAAATGTGTTGTGCGAGGGTCCTATCCCCTCCAGCTGAATGTTTTGTGTGAGGGTCCTATCCCCTCCAGTCGAATGTTTTGTGCGAGGGTCCTATCCCCTCCAGTCAAATGTTTAGTACGAGGGTCCTATCCCCTCCAGTCAAATGTTTAGTGCGAGGGTCCTATCCCTTCCAGTCAATTTTTTTTTTTTTTTTTTTTTTTTGTGCGAGGGTCCTATCCCTCCATTCAAATGTCTAGTGCGAGGGTCCTATCCCCTCCAGTTAATTGTTTTTGTGTTTCGCTATTGCAACTCCGTGGAGATGGGATCATTTTTTCTCCCTGTCAAATTGGGAGCAAAACCACTAAATGGGCTTCGCACAGGGCACTCCTCGTTTATCTCGGCGTTTTG
>NC_090877.1:598131-600631 GCF_036669935.1 Montipora foliosa
AAACGAAAGTACTCCATTAGGGCAAGGAACTTAGAAACAAAACTACAACCAAACACTCCAAACAAACGCACAATTGCATTGGAACGTTGAGGGTGTAAACTGCTGGTTACGGGTCATTGTTTTGCCATTGCTGAAACAACCCCAAACTTTTGTTAATGCTAGCATTAGGCCTGAACACAATACTTTAGATGATGTTTAAGCATAAGGTTAGCATTTTTTTAAGGTTTGGGTTGTTTTAGTTGTGGTGAAACAATGACCTGCAACCTGCACTGGAAAACATCTGTTGGACGGTAAGTTGGTACCAAGGTCCCCATGTACTAAAACTGTTACAAATTTGACTTGCCTAATCTGTAGTGTTCATCGGAAAACTAAATGGCTGATTTTGAAGTTTTGGTTTTAACAGATATGGGATACTGCTGGACAAGAGAGGTTCCGCAGTATAACTCATGCTTACTACAGAGATTCACAAGGTAATCACAACATGTTAGAAATGTTTAACACGTGGATGTTTCACTGGGTTGCAATTTTCAGACTCGCTGGATCAAGAATAAAGCAAAGTGTAACAGTAATATTGAGAAGTTTATTTTCAAAAAAGGAAACTCCTGGGTTTTTTTTTTTTAACTTGGAAATGCCAGCAAATTTATGCCATGTTAAGCATTTGATTTGATTTGATCAGACTCTTGGATCTCCTTTTACTGAAAGAACTTGATTTTTCCTTAAAAACTCTTTCCCATGATATTATACATGTCGTTGGCAGTGGCTATTGACGGGCTATTAAAGTAATTAGGATACACTGTGCCCTCTCGCCAATTTGGTCAATGGCTATGTTTAGATGAGAGTATGGAAACACAGCTGTGACATCACACAAATATTGATTGGTTATGTATTGTCAGCTAGATGTGCATATTGATTGGCTGGTAGGAACTGTGACCATGTATCAAGAAGACCTGTTTCAATCAAGAAGTAAAAAAACCAACATTTTCATTTGTCAAAAATAATTCTCTTTGAGAAGTAATTTATAAAAGCAATAGAGGACTTTTTTCCATGTTTCCATAGCCTCATCGTAACATGCAAAAACTCCTTCAAGTGTTTAGATGAGGCCATGAAAACACTGAAAACGTCTTCTAGTGCTTAAATTATAGTTCTTATCCTTGTTGTAGTAGGTGTTGTCTTTAGGGAAAAAATGTCTGAAAAAGTAATGCCCTGAGATGGAAAGACACATAAACAGAAAATTGGAGCTACAGTCAAAGAAACTGTAGTACCCATTTTCTAACCTACTCTCCCCACCCTCCTTATATACATGTAAGTTGTGTAAAAGACAAGAGCATGACTGTGTAGAATAAAAGAGTGAGCGCATGGATTGAGGATTACAAGGGTGGTTTAGATCCATTTATTCCTTCGGAATCTGTGGGGATGACTATTTCTGGTAACTCATTAAGAAAGGTCTAATGGCAAAATGTTAGCCAGCAAGCCATGCAAGTCTTCCATTAAGTCTGATCACCCATTTTAAGGTGGCTTAATTACTACAGTTTTCTGAAGAAAAAGATCAAGGTTTTGGAATCTGTGAAATTAAAGCAACAGGATGTCTCTTCTGAAGTGTTGGTCACTGCAATTAATGAAAATGTAATTTTACCAAACAAATAAATTCAAATCAGGGAAAAATGCTAAACATAGTGACCGAGCTCTTTGAGGGGGGACTGGAAACTAGACACTTCAAAGGCTTTTTTCTCAAAAACCAGCCGTACAACCCCACCTCAAAATTTCAGGATTTCCGAAAGCGAGAAAAAGTAATTATGTAGAGAAATAAATAGTTAAATCTGCCAGACAGGTTTTTCACAAATGACAAAAACGTCAATTTTCATCTATTTTAATAATAAATGAAAAACTGTCTGATAGAACTTTTTGAAAAAATGTTGACGGTTTTGTCTACATGTTGTTTACTAATTCGCAAAATTTTAACCCTGGTTGTACGGCTAGGTTTTGAGAAAAAGGCCTTTGAAATGTCTAGTTTCCAGTCCCCCCTCCAGGAAGTCTGTCACTATATTAAGCGTTTTCCCTTGATTTGTATTTATTTGTTAGATAAAATTACATTTTACATCAATTGCAGTGACCAACACTTCACAAGAGACATCATTTTGCTTTAATTTCACAGACTTCAAATTTTCGATATTTTTTCTTCGGATAACTGTAGTAAGCCACCTTAAAACAGTTAGCTTTCAATAAGTGCATGGCTCGCATATTGTGCAACCTCATTTTGAAAGTGAGTGAAAACATTGTGGTTGCATTCTAGGAGCTGTGGAGATGAGCACCCAGGAGGTGAAAAAAAAAGGGAAACCATTTTTTTTATTAGAAACACATACACTTTTTTTTTTTGGATTTTGAAACTCAAGCTTACATGTACATGTAGCTTCACAGATAATTATTTTGCAAAGAAGATGGAATTTTTTTGCAAATTTATCCTGTTTAATTACTTACATGTAGTAATAATTATTCTTATCTT
>NC_090877.1:605631-613131 GCF_036669935.1 Montipora foliosa
CCATGCCGTTTTTGGTGTATAGAATTTTCCTTATTTTTTTACCTTGTTCTCAGGTGGCACTTGATACTTTAGGAAATGTTGGCAGTGAAAAAACATATTTAAGAAAATAATGTTTTTATGGGTTTAGATTTTACAATTAATTTTTATTCTTACACTGTAGATGTGGCGCATTTTTGGGGTGGACCCCTATAAGCATTGTTTCGTATGTAGTGCTCCAACAGACTTGACGTTGAACCAAGTAAAAACAGTAACAATGTGGGCGAAGGCCTTAAATGTCATGATAACAACAGTTTACTAGTGTTCCTCAAGGTAAAAAAAAGTAACCTTGCATGGCATTTGGTTGAAAAATTTGTCTCTCTTTCCAGGCTGATTTGACAAAGGAGAGAGTAGTTACCAGAGAACAAGGCGAACAACTTGCTAAGGTTTGAGAAAATGAAGTTTGTTTTATTTTAACTGGGGGTCAACTTTGTTCCATGCATAACATTAATAAGCAACGTTAAACTTTGTTGTTTTTGAAGAATGTCAAATTATTGTTACCTTCGTTGAATTAAAGTTAGATGTGATATTTAAGGGAAAAGGGGAGCAAATGGCACAGGGACAAGTAAAAAATTATTATTATTATTATTATTATTATTATTATTATTATTATTATTATTATTATTATGATTATTAACACTAAAACAAGAGAAATTTGACCAAGGTTTTCCCTTCTTTTGTCTGACTCCTTTTTTTTAACTAAAAAGAGCCACACTCACTTTGAATGGTTCTCAAGCTTGGTTTTTGATGTTCAGTTTAGGGAATCACATTGAAACTCCTTGTAGAGGCTTGGGAACTAGTGTTTCATTGTGAGGCATTCTGGGACAGAAAGTGGGTCGGAAACCTTAATACGCCCACTGTTCCCTCTGGAACCCTCAACCTTAGGGACCTTAGGGACTCCAAAAGGAAAATATTGAGGGAAAAACCCTAATTTGACATTATAATTCAGGAAAAAGTGCACATTTTACTCTGAAAAATTACACTCACTTTAAAGACTGTTATATCGACGATCAGATTGTAGCTTGAGAATCACTTTTCAGTTCTCAGCACAAGCTTCAAGAAAAAGGTTTGATCTCCAAACCTAATGTACATGGTCATGCAAAGTCAGAACCTTAATCTTATTCACACACCCAATCAAATCTTAAGTCCCCATACAAAACCAATAGGCCACAAAATGGTCGAAAGAAGACTAATTTTTTCGTGGGGAGGAGGTAGGGGGTAGGATGGGCTGAGTTGGTTTTGGCGTCTGTTCATGATCAAGGCATGATAACATAGTTAAATTACCGGTATGCAACACATTTTTTTTGTTCATGAAAAGTGTCATTATTAATTTTGATCATTAGACTCACAATGTAGCTTTTATGGAAACCAGTGCAAGAACAGGACTGAATGTTGATTTAGCATTTATGGCTGTTGCAAGGTTTGTCAAATTTGTTTCTGGCAGTCATCTTCCTTTACTTAATGGTAATGGTGATGAATTTATATAGCGCATTTTATATTGACATATTCAAGTGCGCTTTACAAGCAAGTGATCTATGAGTGAGATCGGACATCAGCATAGACAGGCGCCACTTGCAGCTGCTATCAGCCCACGAGCGATCCCATCCAGCACATACCCTACTCTTTACGAATAGTAAAGGGCCTATGGTTTGCAGTCCTTATCCGAGAAGACTTGAAAGTCTAAACATTTGCAGATGCCATTACAAAGGCAGCACTTTCCCCTCACTCATTTTAAGACCCTGAGTGTTTGGTCTGGCCGGAGTCGAACTCACGTCCTCCCGCATGGCAGCCTGATGCTCAACGAACTGAGCCACCGCTGCTTGTAGCTACTTCCCCACACATTAACCCATTCACCCCTGAAAGGGAAGGAGGTCATACTCTCAAAAGGAAAAGGGCCCAGCCTGGTTTGATAATGAGTGAAATACAAGCCATCCAAAACTGACAATTTATTGTGTGGCAGAAGCACTGATACCATTCACAGGGTTTTCGTTTGAGGCCTGAGGCTGGACATTTCGTCAGGTTGTTTACGATTTCATGTCTGGTACTTTGACGCTATGAGTTGGTAAATGTGTTGGCCACTTTTTTTCCTTTTTTAAACTTTTGGACGTGGATATCTCAGGAAGCCTTGAGCTGAAGAACTACCACACAATTATGCGCAACAAATCCGCCAAACTATCAAGAAGTCAGTCAGTCGCCTTATTTTGTTACTTAACAGATTAATCTATCTGTTGGCATTTCACTTCAAGATAAGTTTAGTTTTCTTTTTTTGTAAACAGCATTTCTGTATAGTAATTTTTAAGGGACGGAGGCCTCTTTGAGGGTTCGCTCCCAAGGCAATCCGACAGCCTTACAAATTATAGAAAATAATGTCCGGTACTTTGGAAAGCTATTAAAAACCCTGCATTCATTCTTTTTGTAAATGTCAGTTGTGGAAAGGTTACTACATGTTAGTATATCAGCCTCAAATTTTCAGAGATAGCATCTTATGTAAACACACTTCAATATTGAGTGCTTCACTTTCTTGAAGGGTTGATGGAAATGATGAGCTTATACTTACAAGGGAAAATTTGTAGGTAGACATCGGGGAGTTCATTTTTAGTATGTCATTATTGTAAGCTAATAATTTTATGGCCAATGTAGTTCAATCTGTGGCCTTGATGCTTTGTGATCTGGAATTAGTTTTGCAGTCACTACATGTATGTTGTTATACTGCATCAAAGAGTTGTTCGGTTTGAATCTAAGTAATATAATCAGCAAGGCTGTGCTCTAAGGAAAATTTCGGGGAGCCCTTCGGGCTCCCAATCATTTCAGCTGGGGTGCCCAGCTCTCCAAGTTGGTCGCCCGAATTAATTATTTATTTATTTAATTAATTATCTGAGATCAACAACGCAGCAAGATCTTCGTCCATCTGTCCCTCAAAAAAACATTGCTGCTACTGCTCTGATGATCGTAGAACTCGCTAGTGCAAGAAAAACCCGCAACCCGTCAAATTTTTCACGCCATACTTGAGAAAGACGAGAAAAGTGGCAATGCCACCGATGTTTTTTTAGGTTTAAAAGTGAAAAAGTAAGGATTGCGGCTGGTTTGTGTAAAAAGGTTTGGGTCTAATAGAGGTAAACCTTTTTACTGGTTAGTTGGGTTGAAAATAAATTTTCTAGACGTGAATCAATGCCGCTTGATTCCCGTGGAGATTTTGTGAAAACTGCCGTGAAACAATGAAACCACCGCGGCCCAAAAGCTATCATTTTTTTCTCTTAGCAAGTCATCTTGATCAGGACGAAAATCATCGCTACAGGACAGAACTAAAGTATATTTTCCTTACATCATCAGTAAAATGTTTATTAGAATGAGCTTTTTGTTCTGTCGAAGCGCCAGTCACAGCGTTATTTGTTTAGGGCACGGAATGATTTGTCACGAACCAAAGACAACGCCGGGATTGCTCTTTTTCTAAAACAATAACAAATAATATGATATCTTTCCCTTTTTTTATTTTGTTATTTCATATACAGGGGAAAAACAACCATAACCTAAATATATTTTAGTCAAGCAGGCGGAGCCGCGAAACATCGTAAAAATATTAAATTTGCATAAACTGCGAGTCTCGGGTTCATACAGAAGTAAATTGCACCGCTTCGCCGGCTGCGCTTTACCGCTGTCAGAGCAGAAGTAACAACTCTTTTTTTAAAACTATAACCAAGAAATTCCAAACTCCACGTTCCAAATTTAATTAATGCTATTTTTTGAGAAGGAATCGAAATTCGTGCGGCCGCTGGCCGTCACGTGCAAAGTCACGGATTATGTTACATATGGAATCATGTGGAACGGCCTTTGAACCGATTGTTTTGTACGAAGATGAAACATTTTCTGAGAGGTTTCGTAAACTGTAACCACCAGCATATTAAAATTTTTAGCCACCTTATCTGCAAGAAATACAATAAGCCGGAGTGCCCGGCCGGGCGACCGCTTAATTTTTTTCACTCGCCCGGAGCCAAATGTTAGTCGCCTCAGGCGAGCGGGCGCCGTTATAGCACAGCCGTGATCAGGTTAATTTGGAACACTTGAGAAGTACAGCGAAAATGTACATGTCAGCATCTGCCACAATTTACATCTACTTTCATAGTTTTGGAACTATTTCCAGTTGCAATTTGAAAGCAAAGGAAGGATCTTTTATGGCTCATTTTGTTACATTTGTCTTATTTTGGAAATTCCTTTTACAACCCTGAAACAACCTGGTTGAGGCCGGAACTCGACCCTGGATCATTCAATGGTTGATGATCATTCTGTCAGCTCCTTGTCACTACCGTATGCCTCTAATCTCAAATTTTTAATTTTTTTTCATTTCAGGGATATAAAGCACAGGAACCTCAGAAAGTCAGCAGAGCCTAAATTTAATATTGAACAAGACGCCTACAAGGGCGTATCCGTGGAATGCGCAAACAGTTAACACAAATTGTCCAGTTACAGTCAACTTCAAGTACAGGTAGACTTCGGAAAATGGCGAAAGATTACTAGAAGGATACATCTGTAATGTAACTTAAAGTTTTTTGTTGTAAAAACTCATTACTAATGTTACTAAATTTGCAAATGCAAACAACGAAGCCCTATTAGCAGGTTATCAGGATAGGGGATCTTTTATTTATTTATTTTTTGGAAGGAGACTTAATTCAAATCCTACAGTTTTACTTGCTTCGTTAACTCCTTTCATCCAAAAATTACAGGATCAGCCTTAAATCATCCGAAAAACTTATTTCAAATCACAGTTCAACAACTTATCATCCTGGGCCAGTTGTTCAGAAACTGGGTTTTAAACGAGTTTTATCCTCTACTCCCAAATGCTGTTCAAGGCTGATATTCAGAAAAACTTTACATTAGAAGAAGTCAATCTTGAAAAACAAAAATAAGCAAAGGAAACTGTGACCAAAAAGTTGAAAACATGAAACAAAAGTTTACGCTAATCCTGGATTAAGGTAATTGGCTTTCGAACAACCGGGCCCTGTAATCGACGTCTGGTTCTGTAATCCTGGTTTAGTTCTTGCAAACTGTATAAATTTGCCGTGGCGAAGACAAGAAGACAACATCCGAGCTCTATTTCTCTCAATGCTCAAAAATTCCGTAATTGCGTGTTGTATAGTCCAGTCCAAAGTTCTAATTTGACAATTCCATAATCTTGATTTCAGTAACTTGGTACCAAACGTTCCACAATAACTTGAAATCTCGTTAAGAAAAATCCTTAAATCCAGTAGTCCAGTCCGGATTGAGATCGCCAAAACTCTCTCTATCATCGATTCAAAATTCAACAAAAGCTACAAGTAGTAAATAGTTATCAGAAACTACAACAGTTCGTCCTGATTCTACACTCGAGCTGAACAAAAAACCCAAAAAACCCTTGTCATCGTTTTCGAGAGAACAGACAAACAGCCGAAACTGTTCTGTGCCTGCCGCTTACGGTACTGAAAAAGTACCGTACGCTGTACAATAGTACTTGACCGTAGCCCTTGGCCAAGAAACTAATCTTAGCCAAAAGCCCGAGAAGCGATCAGGATACGGGATAATTAGGTAAACAAATAGTGGGGATACGGGATTTTTAGTCTGGAGGTGGGGGGGGGGGGGGGGTAGAATTGAGGAGATACGGGATATTTTTTAAAGTAAGAACGCATTGCGTGTGGTAGTGCAGTAACTTGACAGTGTTTTTTTCCATAACTGTCAACCGATCGGCGTTTTGTTTTTTCCAGGAGATTCAAGTCCTTGCACAATATGTAGCTCTAATAGTACAAGACATTGTTTGGTATCGTAAATCATTACGGTGCCATGGTAGACATCTTTGCTATATACCCTCTAAGAAGACATGTGGTTCAGTAAAATACTAAGCCCAGAACGATTGAAGAAAATAACAGGAAATCGAGAAACATTTGGCTTCAAAGCCGATATGTTGATCATTTACAACTTCTTTTTCACCACAAGCTTAAGCGTGTACTCTGAGCTTCTGACATCTTTCCAAGACCAATGTTACTAAAAATTTTTTCCCCTTTCCAGCGGGGTTAGTATCTGGATGGGGGACGTTAAAATATGCGACTTTTGCTGTCAGGAACATACGCCCAAAATTCTATTTTAACGCTCAAAAATGCGAACAAAGCAAGGTACAGATTTTGCTAGCCTGCTTTATGCAAAACAAATATTGACGAAAAAGTAAATAAATATTAATATGTAGTTTTTAAGGAGAGCAGAAGGAACTTTTAGGAAGTGTCGATCGAGAATAAAACAATTTGCCATCAGCGAAAAACATTTCGGGAGATTTTTGTTACGTTCCATCAGAGTTCAATTTTTCTATCGTACTTTTGGTCATACAAGTAAAATCGCAAAATCGGAAGTGACATCGATTTTAGCGGCCGCCTGTGATCAAGTTATACCTTGCGTGTTTACTGACAACTCACGAAACAAAGGATACATCTGTGACAAAATGACGGCATAATACCTGGTTTTTGTTAGTGCGGTTTTTTTTTTCAAGTGTTATAAAGTTCGACAAGATCTATGTGCGAATTTAACATAAAGATCACAATCGTTGATGCTAGTCCAAGTGTCAGCTGAAGTTAAGCTCCTCCGAATGAGGTTAGTACTTGGATGGGGGACGGCTGCGAAGTCCCCGTGACGGCGATAGCTAATTCGTTTTTTTAAAACTTGATTTCATTTTTTATCTTGTTTGGCCGTTCAAAGCTATTTTCTTATTTTCTTTCTACGTCAAAACGGCTAACAAACTGGTTCCCAAGAAATATTGGAGTACGTATTTGTTTTATGCAAAATGCTTCTAATGAAGTATTCGTTGTATGCAAAATAATAATGTTCACAGTGGAACACACAATTACGAAGCAAGATCTAGAAATAACGTAGAAAATTCTCCTTACCTTTAAAGCTTGCCTTTCTCAAAGAAAAAGCATCTATCCACTTTATCGAATAGTTTAATACTGAAACAATCATGGCGGGCGGAAAGATTCTATTATAAATGTTTGCTTTCACCATTTTGACGGAAGTGTGTCACGGTGGCCGAGTGGTCTAACGCGCTAGCAGAGTAAAATCGTGATGGCTTGGGAGGTATAGGAGTTCTCCTCCGGGCAGGGAAGGTTGGAAATACCGTAGTGGATTTAAATCACTCCACCCGATCGGAGATTAATTCAATATTCGTGGGGTATGCACATTTGTGACTACCAACAAAAAAAAGATTCCAGCCCGGTTTTAAGACGTGGATGCCTTCGGCATTCCACGTAAAAATATGTTGAGTCACAAAGAGAAAAGCCAGGCTGCTGTTCCTGTCCTCCGAGCAAACAAAATGATGCTATGAAATGTGCATGTAACAAGAATGTAAACAGTCATGAATGTTTAAATCTTAAAGCAATAACCCAGCAACAATCATACACAAATATTGGAATGTATGCCTTTTAATTATGTAAACTTGGTCATAATTTGTGTTGT
>NC_090877.1:618131-620631 GCF_036669935.1 Montipora foliosa
GGTGAACATCGCTTAGTCTTTACAAATATATTCAATCGGTGACCTACAATTGTAGCTATATAGGAGTAGTTCGATTTGGTACAGGTTGTCGGATCGGAAATAAGGCGAACCCAGCAGATGCAGCGTGAGATCAAAGTGAAACCAGTGAGGCAAGGGAGAGTGAAACACTAGCGTGTTGTGAGACAAAACTTGTGAAAAACCATTCTTGTAATTAATGTGCCTACTGTAAATGAACTTTAGCCCTTCTCTTACCAGCTACACCGGTAACCAGCTGCAAAGTTTCAGTGACACACTCGGCTATCGCCTCGTGTGCCACTTTTTTGTTCTTACCACATTTTGACGTCATCTGTAATCTGTTACTGAACAGACGCATGGCAATATGGAATCTATTTATTAAATATTAAAATTCAGTCCCAAACAAAAAGTATCATCTCGAGGCTCTGGGAAATAAACTCATTCAATAGACAATATTCGTATTCTCAGTATTGGACTGGAACTAGCTTGCAATGGAGGCTAATGCGGGGGAATATATTAAAAAGTATTTGCATTTGAAAAAAATTCCCCGCATTAGCCTTGACTGCAAGCTAGTTTCAGTCCAATACAGAGAATAAGAATATGGTCTATTCCTTATATTTATTCCTCAGAGCCTCGAGATGATGCCTTTTGTTTAGGACTGAATTTTAATATATCGAAAGTGGGCTATTGTTGGTTTTCACTCACGTGATCAACAGGCATGTTTTTCAACGAAAACAAAAGGAAGTGTTTGCATAATAATAGAGTTGAATTCCCGGAAGATTTGGTCGAGGCACCAACATGGCCGCCTTTTCTTTGGTTAGGGGCACCAACATGGCGGTCGTGACGTCATGTGAAAACCGAGAATTGCATGGCTCTCCTTTTTACCAGGGCAAGACATGTCGTGAAATACGAGAAAAACTGTCAGTTTTTACCGTTGTTCTTTACAATTACATTCTTGAAAAAATGTTATCATTCAATATGCATACTCTTTTTCGCTTTTTTTGGCAACAAACTACGAGAAATACGTCCTTCTTTGAGAGAAAATTTTACGTAGCTTCTATGACGCACTTTCGTACACACAAATGCGTTTACGGTCGAGAACTCTGAGACCGTCACTCTCTTCGCAACTTGATTGAACCATTGGTTTCAAAAAACTTTCTCCAAGTTATAACAACAGTGGTCAATTAAACAAGACGTTTTCACCTCAAAAACAAAAAAGGCTGTCAAAAATTTTAAATTTTTTTGTGGCTCTCGTAAAAATCTTTACTTTCCATAACATAAATAGGACGAACTGCCAGAAAAAAGGAATTCTTGACCAGTATAGATGTCTCATGATAAATGATTCTGTTTCGTGCTTGCTAGATTGTGTTGTAACATTTTTGGAACTGGCAACATCCTCCCTGCAGAAGAACAAGAAAAATCCATTTGAGCCAATTACCAAGTCAAATCGACTAATGTCTTGCAAAAAAGAAAGCAGCATGCTGAAAAAATAGAAATACAAGAAAAAAAAAGGAAGTCAAATCGACTTCATCCGTGACCTAATAAGGACTTCAAGAAAAATGTGTCTCAACATGTTAAAAGCGCGGGAAATAGCGTAACCTGCGAACTTCTAACTGGTTGGAAAGGCGGCATGCTTACTGAAGAGACCGTGTAATAAATTCAAGTGTTCTGGTAAGCTGAATTAACGCTGTTATTTTCTCAGGGTGGAGGCACAGAAATCTTTCCCTGATCTGACCAAAGAGAACCTTACCTTGTGTGTAATGATTTCGGCATGAAATTGGCGCTGTTTTGTGAGTCATCATGATCTTAAAAAATGTAAACAACAAGGATAAACGAGAGGTCGACACAGAAGACACACACAAAGGAAACTGTTTTTTGTTATACTTGGACGCAATCATCCAAAATGAGGGTTTTGCTCGCTGACCCTAATCCACATGTATTATCTCCTTGGTGAGGCTGCCCTATTTTCCTTAGCTCTTAGTTATTCGGGGCAGCCTGTGTCCTTTAATATTCCTGTAGTAAAATTCTTAAGATGCTAGTTCTTGAATTTGTCTTGGCTTAAACCCTAGTTTGATGATCTAAACTCGTTACACGCATCAACAGATACTATATATATTGTGCACAGCAGCTGGGCTTGAGGCACGTGCGTACACGTGCCACATGCTGCGAAAAACATGTCAACCACTCTAGGCCATTCCGGAATTGCGCAGGGAACTGGGGCGAGTTTCAAATTTAAACCAATCGATAAATTGACACCACCACATGAAAGATAAAGTTGAGATTGGCCATCTGTCCAACTTTGATGCTTTTAGGTCGAACAGAGACCAAGTAACGGATTTAAAACGTAGTTAAAAATCCATGCAAACGTCTCTAATTTTTATGCTGCGTCCCCCAAAACCGTAGAAATTCTTTTAAAAAATTATCAGATTTGGGACAACTGGAAAATCCTGTCATGGACCTACTATTTGAAAACAGGTGAGGTGAA
>NC_090877.1:625631-633131 GCF_036669935.1 Montipora foliosa
GACTTGGAACTTAAATAAAGTTTATCATCATTATTAGACAACCAACCCCCACTGACGTTTCTCTGCTAATTCGTAACATGCCCCAACCTTCACAATGAAGCCCAGCTTTGTTGAAACTGTATCAACCTCGTTCTCAAAAGAGAGATTTGACATCGCGTTCGCGACAAACGTTAAACATTGGACTAAAATTTGCGTTTTGCCAAAATGGAAGAATACAAGTTCATTTCTCCCCTGTTATCTTCAAATAGCAATAGGCTCCTTCAAGTGTAAGTCATGCGTTTTACATGATGATTGAATCCCTCAGGTGGAAAGACTATCTCCATGGCCAAGTACACGGCTCAACTGTTTGTATCTATATGAAATATATGAGACATTCAGTACCCTTTGAGTTCTCCACGCTACTAAGATCTTCTATCCTCCGTGCAAAGAGCCCTTTACGGTAGTGTAAAAGAAAATGTGGCCTTTTCTTGTAATCTTTTCTTGAAATCATATGTGTCCGTTCATATTAGAATACCTGCACTTTTACCTACTCATTTGATATCTTGCATACCTGTGTAACGGAAGCCATGAATGAATCCGCCGGCCGACTTTCGGAAGTCGATAGAATGAGTATTGGTACCGGCTACAGAAGAACCAAAAAAAAAAATGAGCCATGTCAAACTCTTTGACGGTACTTTCGATATTCATTTCTTTTTAACGATCGATGGTAAATTTAGATTCCTCTAAAAGCGTCCTCAAGCTACTGTAAAATCCAAGGATAAGCCGAGTTGTGATCTGATTTGATATGAACCCTAACTTCTATGCGAAAAATCGTTACAGTGTAGAGAGCAATCGCAGCCTCAGGCGTTCGAGTCCCGTTACAGCGTGGCGTTTTTTAGTGTTTTTCGCAAGTAGTAAAGTTGCTTCATTTGCTCCCGCCTACGACTTTACCCTAATAAGAAAGGTTTCGTATCCGCATTTTTCTTAATATAATTCTCATTAAATTCATCACCAATGCAATTATTAATTTGTTTTTCGCTATTTCCAACTCACCGAAGTAAAGTCCGGGAACCGTAGTTGACTCGTAGTCAGCTTTGATGGATGGGTACTTCTTGGAACGCATGCCTATACATGGCCTCGGTTTGGTTGAATTGTCAAACACGCTAAAATCAAACTAAGGAGACGAAACAACAGCCACTTAAGTGAGAAACTAGGCACTTGCAGACATTTTCTAAACTGAGCAGAAAAGACGGAAATTTTGAAACAGGATGAAGCCCCAGAATGGTGCCAGAATTATGCAGCTGCGTTTTTTAAAGAATTCGATGCTTTGATAAAGGAAATACAATCTCCAAAAGGCGATGTGGAAGCTGGCGAAAAAGGCGCAGCGAGAGGAATGCACTCATGGCGTGTATGTCCGGCGGGCTATCAAGCGTTTCAATGCAACTTTCAAGGGGCAGGGAAGAACTTACCTTGAAACCCAAGCACCTGATAATGCGGTCATAAGGTTCTCTGACGGCAAAGTTGTCAGCTACATGAGAATAGGTAATACAGAGATAAGGAAGCACTAAAATACACTGAAAATAAAATTGTGCCTTAATCAATGGGGATTAAGGGATGCTCCTGCAAAAATACGTGTGATCCTGACGGGATACAAAGTAATGACCTTCCGATTGCTTGATCGGATGCTTTGAAAACGAGTTACGGGAGGTTCTTGACGCTTTCGTCCATCTGATATACGTCCTTCACACTGCTAGAACTTGGGATACACAATCTACAAGTAGAATGATGTTCTCGTAGCAGGGTTGGCACAGAAACGATTGGAGTATTCGCCTTGTTTTACTCCCGGTCTGAGAGACAATGTCGTTTTCTTTAATCGTGGTTTTCTAATCTGGGCCAGTTTCTCGAAAGTCCCGGTAAGTCACACGGTAAGTTCCCGATGAGTTTTCGGGTGTTTCTCCAGTAATCAGGTTTTCCCTGCATCCCAAAAAAAGTTCAATACGTAGCTATCACATTGAATCTCGGGAAGGAGTCAACAAATACTGGACCATAATCATGGCCTATGTTGCGTTTCTAGTTTTCTGATTGGTTCGTCACTCAACCCCGGTTATCAGCTCAACTACCGTAAGACCTAATATGGAAACTGACTGATTCAGGTATTCTCAAGCTGGAAAATGATTAGCCTCAATTTCCAAGCCATCCAAGCATTCAGAATTGAATGAAGATTTAATAAGACAATTATTCCATCCGCGCTTGTTGGATACGAGACTGTTTATAGCCAACTCATATCCAAATAATTGTAAAGTATCAGAAAAACGGAAAAGTTTCTTTTTCACTCCCGCAAACTTATGGGCTCGCATAATCATCGCGGCTTCAGGGTTTGAATTTTAACGAATGCAACATGAAATATAGGCCGGTGCATGGAATCATGATCATCAATTCGAAAATACCTCATTAATTAGCCTAGTGGCGTGGACGTTAAAAAAGACAAAGCTAAAATAAAACCAGCAATGGAATTATAACAAGTAATGTTCAGGGCAGCTTACGAGCATTCCCGTTGTCTGAAACTGGCTGATCTGGTGTGACTACATTCTCGCCCGTCCCATCAAAAGCATCAACGTAGAGCTTGCCATCTCTCTTTATCACTGCTATCTCTTCAATTGGAGCTTCTGCAAATAGAAAAGTAATAGAACGATGCACTTTTATGCCACTATGCCACAGAAAAGCACGTGGGTTTGGAATGTGATGTCTTGATTGGCTTGGTTTTAAATTTCTACTACGCTTTCCTGCTGCTTGGAATAAAAAATCTGGCGCCGCGTTTTGAGCCAATAGAAAGTTTTGAGAAACGTTGACGGCTAAGACAATTACAACGGCGCAGAACAAAAATATCATTGCTTCAAAGAGGAAAAATAATCGAACGGCACACGCGATTCACATTTTAGCGTCTTTTTGCGGCACTCTGCATAACAACGGCGTAAAATCACTAAGGGCGCGTTTGATTGTAGCCTGCGAACGCAGACGTATTTCCGGTGGAAATACGTCTGCGTTCGCAGGCTAGTTTGATTGACCCTATTCCGGAATAAGGATACGTGGAGTGATGATTAAAACGGTATGTTTGGCGCGTTTCGAAGCAGCAAGGATAACAAAAATATGTTTAAAGTAGCATTTTACCAGCTACTTGACAATTTTAATGTGAATCTCACAAAAACGAAGGATTTCTAACTTAGGGTGCGTTCGATTGACCGTATTCCGGAATAGGAATACGTGGAATAGAAGAGAAAAGTCCTTCGTTTTTACGGAGATTCAAATTAAAATTGTCAAACACCTGCTTACATGATATTTTAAACATATGTTTATTATCCTTGTTGCTTCAAAACGCTAGACATACCGTTTAAAATCATCACTCCAAGTATTCTTATCCCGGAATAGGGTCAATCGACGCACCCTTAGGGTGCGTCCGATTGACCCTATTCCGAAATAGGAATATGTGGAGTAATGATTTAAAATGGTGTGTCTGGCGCTTTTGAAGCAACAAGGATAATAAAGATGTGTTTAAAATAGCATTTTAGCAAGTGTTTGATAATTTTAACGTGAATGTCCGTGAAAACGAAGGATTTCTAACTACTATTCCATGTATTCCTATTCCGGAATACGGTCAATCGAACGCGCCCTATTCCGGAATACGGTCAATCGAACGCACCCTAAATTTGAAGTTTCGTGAACCTTTCATTCTCTATTCTTACTTTGAAACAACTCGTACCAATTTATTTTTAGGATTCTTCACCAACATCGTAGGACGTGAACGAGATGGAATAATCGCGAAAGTTATAATAGGGACCTTAAGATCTACGACGGCGACTTCGACGAAAACGTCACCTCGAAATATCACTTTGCCTTATCATAAGTCATTCGCGGTTATTCTATCTCATTCACTTCTTACAGTTTGGGCGAAGTATCCTAAAAATAAATTGGTACGAGCAGTTACAAAGTGAAAATAGAGAATGGGAGATTCTCTGTTGCATGCGCACGTTGTCGTCAAAACCTCAAATTTGGTAATTCCACGTCGTCTTTATGCAGACCACCGCAAATATCCGTGCTAAAATCCGTGCTCCACGTGCAGCACGATTATTTGTGCTATTTTAACCGATGATATCATTGTTTTGCGCCGTTGTTGTTGCCGCCGCCGTCGTAAAATCTTAAGCTCCCTATTCTCGGTTTTCACATGACGTCACGACCGCCATGTTGGTGCCCCTAAACAAAGAAAAGGCGGCCATGTTGGTGCCCCGACCAAATCCTCTGGGAATTTAACTCTATTATTATGCAAATGCTTCCTTTTGTTTTCGTCGAAAAACATGGCTGTTGATCACGTGAGTGAAAACCAGCAATTCACGAAACGACGACGCCGACGGCAACGACGACGCTACAAAACAATAGGTTTAGTCAGCAAAAACAATGGCTCTGCACGCTCTGCACGTGCGTTTTATATTTTGGTACATTTCTGTGCCGTCATCTCCTGAATGACGACGTGAAATGACCAAATTGGCCGAATTTATACTAGAGACGAATTATCCGTCTAGTCGGATAATCCATCCGGATAATTCGTCTAAGTATAAATCCGAAGACGAATTTTGACGAGTATTTTGTCTACATATAGGTTACGCGTTACGCCATCTTGAAATAGGCATCCCAGGAAACCCTGCGAAAATATAGAAACCAGTCCCTCTCATGTGGAAACTTCGTCAAAAAACCGGACATGTACTACAGCTACTACAGCTACTACAGCTACTACAGCTACTACAGGCACTACAGCTACTACAGCTACTACGGGTACTACGGGTACCACGGGTACTGCAGGTACTAGGGGTACTACAGCTACTACAGCTACTGCTGGGTCATAGGTAGTGTATGGGTGTAACTGGGGACATAATAGTAAGGTCTTGTGTATGGGTGTAACTGGGGACATAATAGTTAGGTCTTACACCAAGTACTACCCAAAAAACCGTCTACGTTTCCGTCTAGATTTATCCGTCTGTTAGCACGTCTTGAAGACGTACTAACAGACGAATCAGCCTCAGACGACTTTTGCTCCATAATTCGTCTTCGTACCGAATTTATACTTCGTATACTTATTTATAATTCGTCTTCGTTCCGTCTCTGACGGATAATTCGTCTCTAGTATAAATTCTGCCCTTCAAGGTTCTGTGGAGGAAGTTAGCACATGACGATGAATTTTCAGTTCTCTCTCGACGCTTCCGACCCACTCATACCAGTTTAATTCCTCGACAGTTACTACACATTTTAACGCGAAACGACATACACCTTATTCCAAAATGGCCGGTATTTAGATATTATTTTGTTTTTATTCAAATTAGACCTTGATGCCCCGTTCAAGGCAAAATATTCTTTTGGATTTTCAGCTCAAGAACGAGGCATCAAGGGCTAATTTGAATAAAAACAAAAGAATATTTAAACGACGGGCCATTTTGGAATAAGGTCTATGAAATAGTTTCGTAGTGATATGAATAACGCGAACTCGTATTTTTAAATGAGGTCCTTGTAGCCGTCGTTGTCCTGGTTTCGTAAGCGCCCCACTAATAGGCTGGGGACGCGCTACCATGTTACGGTGTTGCCAGCATTGTGTTTGCTTTTGCACAAGATTGTCTGTATTTGGTATTATGACCGTCAATCGACAGTCTCTTTGCTCAGGCGGGTAAAGGGACAGAAAACACCTTGATTTCGTCTGGCGTCATGCCTTGAAATAATGACGCCGCACGAGATGAGCACCGATACATGTAAGGAAGTAATGACATGGTACAGTGGGATAATTAAAAAAAGTTCACTTTGCGTCCGAAAAAATAAAGAAAGTAATAATAATTTATTATGATTATTATTATGATTATGATGATAATTTTTATTATTATTTATTAACTCCAAAAGTATGACAAATGATTGAATGATGACATTAAAGAATCTTACCCAGCAATGCATCCAGGGATTTGAGTTGGTACGTGTCTAATATTCCATTGTTAATTGCTCTAAAAAAACAGAATCCAAACTACTCTTACTAAGCTACTCTCTTATTTTATTCCACAGTATAAATTGAGCTGTGACTTTATTTTGGAGTCCATTGAAAAAACCCTCCAGGTCCAGGATTTACCAATACCTTATTGTTGCAAATAGGAAGCAAAAGCTTAGAGTGGGAGTCGGATAAAGAGTCACAGAGCGCTTACCATTTGAATGGAATTTTCGGTAATTCCGGAGAGAATTCAAATGGAACGGTTCATCTCGGTGGAATGTATTCGGAAAAAAGGTAATACCTTTCGAGGTATTCCCTTTTTCTCGCTTTGACCGGAATGCCCGGAAATTTCTGTACCATTTGTCCACATTTACAAGTGCGACAGAAAATAGACCGTTTCATTTGTTTTTCAACCGGAACAACCCGTTTTTCTGGCAAATGATACAGCACATTCCCATTTTCTTTTTCTACGTACAGAACATGCAGTACCATTTGTCGAAACATTCTCACCGAAAATTTCAATCAAATGGTAAGCGCTCACACTGTTTGTAATATTACAAGGAGAGACCCACGGAGCCTGGGTACAAAACTTTTACAACACGACCACGACCTGTGAATTTCAGCTTCACTTGCAACGATTACCTTAGGTCTCCGACATAATGAGTTTCCCATGACAATCGCACTCTTGACCTGCAAAGAAAGAAGAAACATTCCTTCGACAACCTTTCGTTAGTCGTTTTAATTGATCCCCGTAGAGATTGACCGTAAGTACATCAATTTAATTTGACCTTATTTACATGCATTGGATAGTGAACTTAATTAAGCTAATAATTTTAATAACGTCACAGTTCATCACACCATTGGCCTCAATCGGGCAACATGGACAAATTTCTGTCCAGATCCCTTTGATGGAATATTGTAGGCGTTGGGAAACAATGCTCCATAAACGAGGTCACTGAGAAATGCTCGCGTACCTAAATAAAGCACCAAATTAAAAGTAAACATTGTACCCAATACAAACATCGGGTCGAACCATTTTTATCCCGCCACTAAAAGCCTAATCCCTATTTTGTCGGCACCCACTGAGGAATAAAATTCGGCTCACAGAATATAGGGCCATGTATTTCCATATCATTGAATAACAATGTGTGTGTCTCGTTCTACAAAAGCTTCTAACTAATTTGCATGTGCTGGCCCTGTGTGGCCCTGTGTTCGGTAGTTGCTTTTAAACAGACCTTGCAAACATATGAATTAAGTTTGTTGCTCCCATTATGCTATCAGCGGTCTCAAAAGCTGAATTCCCTAAAAAAAGAAAGAAAATGCAGAGAAATTATTGCATTTGGAATATTAAAGTAACAGTACAGTGAAGTGATTTCTGTGATTTTGAATTGAAGTATTTGTAGCCATTGTCACTGTTCTTGCTTAACCAATGCAATATATGACTGATCTACCACAACTTTAGACCAGACCACCAAACTGGCGATTTCATTTATTTCTCATGGCTAACA
>NC_090877.1:643131-648131 GCF_036669935.1 Montipora foliosa
TGGTAAGCGTTCTCCGTCGCCAACGACAAATTCAAACTCGTACACGCGATGATGAAGACTCCGATCGCTTTGGCCAAGCAAAGGATCATCTCGATGCCTTCGGACAAAATCAATCACAAAGGATGGTATTTGTTGCGACTCTTCGGTTGTAAGTGATGTCTGCAGCGGCGACAAAGAGTTAAGAAATCTGAACAAGAAATCTCAGCAAGGTAGTTCATGTTTTCATCCGGTTCCTCTTTAGAACTTTCGACGAAGGCAATCACGATTGGTTGTTGAGGCAACAATAGGTTATTCGGTCACACAACGATCACGCCAAACAGTTTATCGCGTTCGGAGGAAAACTCTCTCACGTCTAAACAAAGACCGGTTAAAACCTGGCCTGGGGCATTTGTCATAAGGTACAAGTAGTCAGTACGAATTAAAATCAATATTGGAAAAACATGAATTTGTTTCCATCTGCATTGGAGACAGATATAGATTCCCACACATCACAACTTTTGTGCGGTTTGAGTTATTTTTATTTACTCCGTATATCTATGAAAGTATTAGCCTTTAAAATGCATTACCATCGGACTTGTCAACTCCAACGAAAGTCAAAGAGATTTCAAAACGAAAAGAAGACATCATCATCTCTTTCCCAAATGTCGAAACACGGAATTACCTTTTGACGTGACTCATCAGTCATCTACAAGGAAGTACGCACCTTTGATGTCTTTCACGAGTGTTGCAGTTTTTTTCTGCGCTCACAAAAATAGAGCCTAAAAATTTGAAATTTGCTATCTATCATGGGAACAGACAACATTTTCACAAAATCTTCACGTTTCTTCTTAAAACACAAGTGACGGGATAACGGAGTGCAAATGGCGTGACGCGATTATATTCAAGTACTTTTTATTACTGGGTTGCCTATGGGCAAACGCAGTCGAGGTCTGCGTTTAGTTTTGTTTCTTTTATTTTTTTTATTTTTTTTATTTTTATTTTATTTTATTTTTTTTTTTCCCGTGTCGGTAAAAGTCTTGCCTGTCACTCCCCTGGTAAGTGGTGTGTTTGTGTATAGAGTCTACTGCGCGTATTTTCTTAGGATCGAGAGGGTAGTGAAATAGCGTAGATTTCTCTGGTGGACACAGTAGAATCATTAACTTAGCCTGCAATGGCGTCGAAAGTCATGCAACGCGAATGGCGTTTTAGTGGATCCTTAAACAAAATATACCCTTATGGAGCTCAATAATGGAAAGTCAGTTGGATAAACGAGGCATGAATCTCAAAAGCGACGAGTACTGGACTTCGACAACAATCTATCGCCCGTCGAGACGAAATCAAAGTGAGCAGTATTTACCTGAAGTACATGGTAATTTGACACAATTGAGTTTCTTGTCTTCACGCACGCAATGAAATAGGAAGAGGTTTTCGCCTCTAAGAGCAAATATGTTGTTTGTTTCAATAAAATTTTCGCTGGAAAAGGATTCCGTGGTATTTTCTGCCTTTGTGAATTATAATATCATGTTGTGTATTGAATTTTCGAGCTTAAGGTTCAAATGTGATATGGGAGAAGTTTTTTAGTATTGCTCTGTAAGCAGGAAGGGTTCACAGGCCTGTTGGAAGCGTGCTTGAGTTTCAACAAAATGAGGCCCAAAATCAGTGAAAACTTGTGACGCAGATGAATAATAAAGTAGCTGATATTTCCAAAATGATGGAATTACCTGGTGATAAATAACGTCGTACGCGTCTTGGAGAGTAAATTTTGACTTTGCATAAACAAGAGTTGGGCGATTGTCATCTTTGTTTTGACTTCGCTCATTTCATTGTCAAACTTTATAACACTTGACAGAAAAAGAAACTTACAAAAACCCGGTATCTTGCCATCATTTGACACAGATGCTTCACTGTTTGCCGAGTAAACATGCCGCGGTAACTTAATCACGGCGCCCGCTGAATTCCGGCCATGTCACTTTCGATTTTGCAATTTACTTGAACGTAGCAAAAATCTCCCAAAATGTTTGTCGCTGATCGTAACTTTTTATATTCTATATTCACGGTTCAAAATTAATGTTGTTTTCATGTCGTAAATATTTTATTCTCGATCGACCGTCCGGGAAACTTCCTTCTGCTCTTTCTGAAAACTGTGTATCAATATTTATTTGCTTTTTCATCAATATTTGTTTTGCATAAAGCAAGCTAACAGAATCTGTACCTTGCTGAGTTCGCATTTGTTAGGGTTAATAGTATTTTCGGTCAGATGTTTCTGTTTTTTATGAGGGGTTTCTTGTTTTGGTCTCCCATCCCAACACTAACCCCGCGAAACAGGGCTTGACTTCAGTGAAGTCATAGCCTCTCCACGGAGACTCCGTGGAGAGGCTATGGTGAAGTTTAGTATTACAAAGTTTTCGGATGCTCATAGGGCACACTTGTGGTGAAAAGAAGTTGTGAGGGAACTTGAAAATTATCAACATGTCAGCCCAGAAGCCAATGTTTCTCGCTTCTCTTTTATTTGTTATTCTTCAGAGACTGGAATGCTGTATTTCAATACCACACAATTCAGTGTCTTCTGATTTTCTGTAGCACGTACCACAGGCAAGCCAGTGTATGCTTCTCAGAAGCATCTAGTTTTAAATAAATAGAATGTAGAAAATTTTTTTCCTTGGTGTGGTGGTGTGAGGGAGCGGCGAGAGAACGAAGTTGAATTTGGGAGCGAACTGACCACTATTTTTGCAGACATCAGCGTGACAGTTAAGTGTTTCTCAGGACTGTACAAAGGACTGTTCAAAGGTCAAAATATGCCGGATGTTATGATTTTAGTATTGAGGAAACGCGGAATGTATTGTTTCAGAGGTCAAAAGAGATGTGTACTGTCTAATTTCAAGGACAGGAAATGACAGACATTTTACTTAGCAGGTAAGAAAAGGTGGAAAAGTTAGTTTTTAATTTTGACCCTGAAAACGCGCCATATACATGGGGACTACATAGTCGTGTCGCCTACGTGCAGTTCGCTGACAGCGGAAGTCGTTTTGCTAACGGGTTTGGTTCATCTACATCCACATCTACATGTTCCAGCACTCGGCAAAGTCCCTTTTTGGCTTATGGCTGTTTCTGCTTAGGTGGCCTCGTACGCCGTAAGCCTTTTTAGAGACATCACTCCCAAGCCGGCCACTTCTGCTGGAGATAACTGATCTCTCTCACCCGTTGGGGCCTGGGTTGCGGCTGACGCAGTTGGCGCACTGCTGGTTGTCGAGGTACAAGTCGAGGTAACACATCCGGGCAGTCACGCTTGCCCAGGCCTGCCCCGCCACTGAGCCAAATACCACTATCAACCACTATCAGGGTCTGGTCTTCCACTTGGCCCACATAAAAGACCATATCACTTGTTTTGCAATGCGGCGCTCTCGTGGCATCTGTTTGCAACGGGTCGATGTTGGAGTCTACCGAAAGAATTTCCGACAGCTGAATTTCCTGAGGAAGCAAGACGAACAACCGGTAGATAAGAAAAGGAAGGAAACGCGAGCGCAACATTCTTGCGATCGTACTTTACTTAATAATTCTTGCCTAATGGTGGAAACGACACCCGTCATGTGAGAAACGAGTGAAAGTGACCGTCAAGATTTTTCAATATGCCTTACGTGACAGGCAGCCACTCAAGGTTTTAGAATTATTAAATGACAGGTCATACGGTATTTTTTTCCAATGAAAAAACACAAAATCGATCCCAGCTACGCCAGCTAACGCACGCGTCCACTTTATTTTCATTTATTGTATGCCAACCGTTTTAAAATTGAGTGCTCAGATTTTGAACACTGGTTTTGAAACCTCTTTATCAGTCCTATTTAAACACTCAAGTCATTTAATTATTTGAAAACCTTATCCGGCTGCCAGCTATTTGAAAGCTTCGAATTTTTTGAAACAGAGAAAATATCGAGAATGCAAACAATACAATACAATACAATACAAATTTTATTACTGAGCACTCCCGAAGGGTGCTTTTCAGTACGAAAAGTAAGATAACAATGATGTTATCTTAATACATCACGAATGTTACACGGAACTGCTCGAGTTTCTAAATGGCACTTAGGCCAAATGCGCAATGTTCATATTCTTCACTCATTCATCCATGATTTGTAGCTTTAGTTTTAACAAAACTAAGCGATGTTCGATTTAAGTGCCACAAAATAGAACCGGAAAGGGGCTTAACTAAGCTTACAACACCAAAGAAGTAATTTTCCACACAACTTGAGAAAGTATTGTACAAGTTACGCTAAAAACTAGCACAAATACGCCTCGATATTTGAACTGTTAGTCAGCAATATGGTTCAGTGATTGTTTGAATTTGTACTGTAAACAAACTCATGCGTATTGATTATTTCGCCGCCTCATTTTTTCTTGCTTTTCGTGTCTAAAAAGAGCGGTTTTCAGTACACTTAGTACACTCTCGAAATTAAGCAACTGAATTGTTAGTTAGCATTTGGTTCTGCGTTACTACACCTGGTCATCGGCTAGAAGTCTCGCGCCATTTTTTTTCTTCCAGTCAGAAGCAAACCCAATTTGTGACTCGCATGCTCCCGTTTTCCTGCGTTTTGCGCCGGCTGCATGCGTTTTTGCTGAGCGCGTTTTTATTGGTTTCTTTCACTATCTTCATTTCTTGCGATTGACCAAGGTAATAAGCTCGACTCTCGGTTTCACGGTACTTAATTTAAAACCCGCTTTGAATAATTATTTTTTAAACAAGCCATACCTTGTAATACTTGTTATTTGTTGCATCCTTGAAAAGAGTCAAACACTTTGTGTCCAGTCGCCAATAATGTCTCCTCCCCTGAAAGACACAAAAAAATCAAAACTTTGGCTTGTTTAAACACGCACCGGTGGCTGTTGGTTGAGCATCGGGCTGTCATGCGGGAGGTCGCGGGTTCGAACCCCGGCCGGATCAACACTCAGGATCTTAAAATAACTGAGGAGAAAGTGCTGCCTTTGTAATTTTTAAATCTGCAAATGGTTAGACTTTCAAGTCTTCT
>NC_090877.1:653131-655631 GCF_036669935.1 Montipora foliosa
AAGACCATGATAAGTATTGTATTGGTTTATTATTAACACGAATAAGAGAGTTTAGCCAAAGACTCTGTGACAGTAACTGTTTCTTTGAGCAAATGTTATCTTCGTAGTTAATATTTGACCAGGTGTGCAAAATTTCTTGCAAGAAAACATCCGATACCTTAAAGTAAGTTAGTATATCCTTTTTGTGGAGATTACCTTTAAAAATAATATCGCCGCCTAAGTCTCTTAACTGTACATTGAAGAAAAGCTTCCGTTTTGCCTCATTTCCTTTGTCAAGGTACTTTTTTACCCAACTTAGTTTCAAAGCTTGGGTAAAGAGTCTTATATCAATCATCTTTACACCTCCATCTTCATATTCACTTATCATTATATCACGCTTGATCTTGTCGCCTTTGCCATCCCACAAAAAAATCATTTCAATTTCATATTGTTTGGTTATGAATTTTTTTTTGGCAGAACTTTCAAGATGTCAACATTGCTGTCAACTGAAACCTAAATTATTGGTTTTCAAGATTCTCACCATTTTGCCCTCATTCTTCCACATTTTACTCAATACAATGAGATTTTTAGGTTGTGATATTTTTTTGTTTGGCAAGTTTGATTTGTTTTATTCCTGAAAAATTAACGAACATTGAGATCTCATTGTGCTTAAATAAACAGAAATAGGCCTACAAACTTACCTTTGAACTGTACTCCCCGACGGAACAATCCTTTCAACTAAAAACATAAAGAAATACAGCATGTAAGAAACAAAGTAGCACTTGCATTATAATAGTGCCAATCACTTGAATGCCTTAAATTTTTGAAAATAAGAAATAACCACACAAAACCTACCAATCTCTTGCAAATCTGACAGACAGCTGGTCTTTTGTAAGAATGAATGGCAAAGGTGTGTGGTACTTGTATTCTTCCTGAATGAGCTGGCTCTATCCACACAGGCCGCCCACTCCACGTTGCTCTTCTCTCCTTTTGCGGGGTGACCCGAAAACACTGACCCCCGGTCCATGGACCAGTCTGCAGAGCATGGCAGAACTCGACTAGATCTTGTGCATGCAGGGGCATTTCTAGCGGTGTGCATCGCGTGCAACGCGATTTCTGGCCAGAACCCACGCGTGCAGGCACAATCCCATAACCATGATAACCCCATGCTGGCCACGCACGCAACCCGATCCTGTCCAGAACCTACTTTTGGGCTTTATGCCTGTCAATGCATCAGGCAGAATTCACAGAAATAATTAATTTGAAAATGTTCGATTTTCCGTATTTCAGTCAAAAATTTTACTGATTTTTATCATTTTTTTAAAGTCCATATAGACTTAGAAAAAAAACCTCTAAGAAGACCAAACAAAGCGCTAAACTCCCAAAGGACGTCTATTGTTATTGCTATTGTTTTCTTGAAACAAAGGACCGTATGCATAATGAAGTAGGGACCTGTGCGGAAATCTTGCCAAGATTTGACTTACCAGTTGTCTGGATAGACCGCTCGCGATCATGTCACTCGTGTCGGCGAAATCTCAACTGTAACGCTCCGCAAATTCAACAGACTAAGGCTCAGGCTCGGGTACAAAGTCTATTAATCACATATTGCCCCTTCCTTCGCTGTGGACCGGAATCCTTCGAAAAAGATCGATAATAAGTACGTTCAGCCACTAACTATGGTTCAGCTATTTGTATTTTCTTTCTTTCCCTCCGCCATTTTCTTCGGATCATTCTCCCGCGGGTTTGTGAACTCGCCCCAGGCTTCACCATCTCTCTGTCCTGTCAACAGCGAAGGAAAAGGCAACAGAGCCTTAAGCCCTGGCCAAACGAAACGCAAGTCATCGCAAGTCGACGCAAGTTCTCAGTTGCGAAGACTTGCGTTCACTTGCGATAGGGTGGCCAAACGCGACGCAAGTTGAGCGCAAGTCCTTTGCAAAAGTAGCAGAATTTTTGTTTTTGTTTTTTTCTTTTTTCTAGGCTCAGACTCGGAAGAGCTGCTACTTTCACTGTAGCTGCTGCTTATACTTGCACCGCTACTGGGTCTCCTGTTATGGTTTTCCTTTTTCTTATGTTTTTTTAACTCCCTATCCTTGTTTTCTTTTAGCTCTTCGGGGCTTAAGTTTTCCGAATTTTGCTCCGTGACAGAAGCCATCTTGTCAAAAGGGAAAGCGCAAAATAGTTTGAGATTCCTGCTCAAACAGCAGCATCAGATTGGCTAAAAGGTTTCCAAAAAAGTTCGAATGACTTGCGAAAACTTGCATCCACTTGCGTTGAGTGGCCAAACGAGATGCAAGTTGGGCGGACTTGCGTCCAAAATTTGAACATGTTCAAATCAAACGCAAGTCGTCGCAAGTCTTCGCAAGTGAATGCAAGTGGGTGGCCAAACGGTATGCAAGTCAGCGCAAGTAACAAAACTTGCGTCGACTTGCGATGACTTGCGTTTCGTTTGGCCAGGGCTTTAGTCTGATTTGCGAAGCGTAACGGCTGAGATTTCACCGACAAGAGTGGAGAGTGGTCTATC
>NC_090877.1:668131-670631 GCF_036669935.1 Montipora foliosa
TTGAAGGAAATCGCAAGACATCTGCAAGAAAAGGAATCGTTAAAATTGGAGCAACGTCGTATAGAACGACAACAAAAGGAAGAAGCAGAGGGCAAAATGCTGAGTGAAGCTCTTTCAAAGCTAAAAGAAAATGGAAAAAATCGTGTGAAACATTTTGAAGTGGCTGAAATTCAGACAGGTTAGTCAAACTCTTCTAATCAAGAATGAACCCAAACAACCTTCTAATAATACTTCCAAATGTTGTTATCTGGGTAATAAATAATAGTACTTAGTTATAGGTGTTTGCTGGTGTCATTGTTACCCTGTCTAGTTTATGAAATGATGTCATTCTGAGCAGGAGCAAAATAATTCCCGATCAGTGTCTACCGTGAAATTACAGTACTGTGCAACCTCTTTCGAGTCTCGAGTCTCGCGAGGATCGAGGAACGGCAGTCGAGAATCAAGCAGTTCATGTTGTGATTTAATCGAGGAGTAATGCTTTTGCGAAAGCTGAATTGATTATGAATAACTGACAAGGTTTCCCGTCCGTGATTTTGTGAGAATCAAGTGTCGAGGATCTAGTTTGATTTCGAGTGAATCAAGTCTCGATTCTCGAATTGATTTTTGATCCTCAATTCTCGTGATGATCGAGTCGAGACTGTCAACTTACTTTTGCATGGTTCTGTACTGTAAATTCGAACTGGGATACAGGAGAGGGTCTCTGCGGTAGGGGCAAGACATTGGCAAGACATTGGCAAGGCATTGGCACAACAAAAGGAAGAAGCAGAGGGCAAAATGCTGAGTGAAGCTCTTTCAAAGCTAAAAGAAAATGGAAAAAATCGTGTGAAACATTTTGAAGTGGCTGAAATTCAGACAGGTTAGTCAAACTCTTCTAATCAAGAATGAACCCAAACAACCTTCTAATAATACTTCCAAATGTTGTTATCTGGGTAATAAATAATAGTACTTAGTTATAGGTGTTTGCTGGTGTCATTGTTACCCTGTCTAGTTTAGGAAATGATGTCATTCTGAGCAGGAGCAAAATAATTCCCGATCAGTGTCTACCGTGAAATTACAGTACTGTGCAACCTCTTTCGAGTCTCGAGTCTCGCGAGGATCGAGGAACGGCAGTCGAGAATCAACCAGTTCATGTTGTGATTTAATCGAGGAGTAATGCTTTTGCGAAAGCTGAATTGATTATGAATAACTGACAAGGTTTCCCGTCCGTGATTTTGTGAGAATCAAGTGTCGAGGATCTAGTTTGATTTCGAGTGAATCAAGTCTCGATTCTCGAATTGATTTTTGATCCTCAATTCTCGTGATGATCGAGTCGAGACTGTCAACTTACTTTTGCATGGTTCTGTACTGTAAATTCGAACTGGGATACAGGAGAGGGTCTCTGCGGTAGGGGCAAGACATTGGCAAGACATTGGCAAGGCATTGGCACAGCGAGGCTCAGAGTACAGTTGTTTCCATGATGGCCTTCCCCCCCTACATCTTCAATCTTAGACAAAACTCTTGGGAAAAATTCTAGCTTTGGCATCATTTGACATGCACTCACAAAGTATATCCGTCCTTACCCCTCTTCCCCCTTATTACCAATGTTGTAATAATGGGGCAAAATACTGTGCAAGCCTTTGGCCGTTTTTTTAACCAACATTGGAATGTGGGGGGAGGTGGGGAAGCAGGAAGAATTTAATCTTAATCACTGATAAATCAGAGTGCCACATTTTCCCAACGAGTTTTGTCCAAAATGGTAGGTAGGTCTCATTTTGCCACTGCTTACTTTGCACTTTTAAAAACTTTTTAAAATCACTCTTTAATACTTTTAGGTGGTTTTATTGTAGCAGTGCAGAGATTTTAATGCTAAGATTGTATTACATTGCATTAAAGTTTGTCACAGCACTGGTTCCTGTGGGTTCTAGAGATCGCCCAGTGCATACAGATGATACGAGACCTCATCAGAAACTATCAGCAAAAGGTAGTAACAGTAGCAGAGGATCTGATAATGGCAACAGCATGGGAGAAGGAACTGCCGCGACCGGCTGAGGGAGGACGCCTTGAGTGTGACAGGATTATTATGGATGATGGAACAGCTATTCACTTCTTTGATGAAAATGACGATTCAGGTGTGACCTGAAAAGCCCACCGAAGATCAAGAGAACGACAGGATGAGGTGGGAAATTCTGATGAGTGACTGGTTCAACAAAAAAGTTTAAATATAGTGGCTGGCATTGTTTACAGTCATCACCTTGCAGTCAGTGTCGGTCTCCAAATACAGTATCACGTCATTTATATGTAAATACTACAACTTCTACCATCCAACTTTTTTTCTCCTTAAAATATGTCTTAAAATATGTTTTCTGTGTGCCTATTACGAGTATATGAGACCATTAAAAATTGGGGGGGGGGGGGCGGGGGGTCACAGTGCTCGTTTCTTCGCAACACGATGATAAATGGGTGGCAAAGGGGCAATTTCAGCTTCAAAGTGATCTTTTTCCGGGAAAGGACTGGGGCGAGT
>NC_090877.1:678131-708131 GCF_036669935.1 Montipora foliosa
CGTTTAAGACTCATGGCAAAGACTCAGCCGTGTTTAAGATGTATCGCAAAAGAAACTTAAGTCACTATCGAACAGTTCCAATCTGTATTAAGATTGCAGGATTTTCTCACGTATTCGTATAGCACATGTACAAAGGCTCGTACGAAACCTTGAACACCCTCTAATTTATATTAAACACCCGAAAAGTTACACGGTTGAAAATCGCGATTTTTGGCCAAATGGCAAAAACAAACAAACAATGAAATATGATGTACCACAGGGTAGTTCCCTTGGTCCTCTTTTATTCTTACTTGATATAAACAACATTTCCACTGCTCTGATAAACTGAACTTCAGGATTTTCGCTGATGACACTAATGTCTTTGTTTCATCACCTATTCGAGATCTTGAAAAACTAAATAACAGAGAGCTGGCTAAAATTAAAGAATGGTGCGATCTAAACAAGCTCTCTATAAATATTAAGAAAACTAATTACATGATTGTTAAATCCCCTAAAAAGAAATCAGGAAACATAAATGTTAAATTACCAAATAAAGATGAAAACAGTGAAATACGGACATGTAAAAACTAGCGATAAAAGCTAAACTTCCGATGTTTCGGCGACCTCATGACGCCATTATCAAGGAGTTGGAAATGAACATGCGAGTTCATAACGGCCAACACTACTTTCCATCCCTAAAACTGACACTGGACATTTCGTAACAATTACACGACACATTATGCTATGTTAATATTGACAAGCTTACCGCTCTAAAAACAATGAAAACAAGCAGAATGACAGCTTTAGTTCAACAAGAAATAGCGTTTCTAAGCTATGCCGCACTGATCTACAGTATTTAGGTCTAAAACCTCCGTTGAAGAAGGTTAACTTTCAATTGTTTTGCTGGGTACTACTATTTCAATAGTCTAAAAAAAACGATTTTCCGGGAGGTTGTCTCGTTAGCCTAGTGGATATCGGAAACTTCAAGGTGAAGCCATCGATCCGGGTTCAACTCTTTGCCTCGCCTATTTTGAATCTTCTCAGCTTGTTTAAAATCTTTGTTTCGTTGAAGTAAATTTGAAGTCTAAAGTACACTGTACGTCGTATAAGTTGAATAAAAAGGGAAATGTCAGTTTGAGGGATGGAAAGAAGTGATGACCGTTCATAGCAGGTACAAAATACTCCAAATGAGAGCTAGACAAAGACTTTAGCTCGGATTAAATCTGTTTGCACGTTCAGCCGTGGTCGACGTGACTATGGTAGTGGAGAAGTAGACCTTAGACCTTACTCTCGATTTGGCGTGCACAGTTTAGGAGGTGGGTGCCCATCCTGCCCTCAGTTTTAACATGGAGAAAGGATGGAATGCTTCCCTTTTAATACCTTTGTCAACTCAAGAGTTACTGACCAACGTTTGCAATGGTGCGAAGTGGTATGAAATAACGTGACTCGGGTAGTCATCATTTTTAAAATTCAAAAAATTTCCACAAGCATATGCATGGGCAAAGTCCCACCTCCCCAGGAGTTTAAAATGCACACAATTAATTAAGAGATCAGGCAACTTTTACCCCACACACCCTTTTACCTTCTAGAAGTTTTAAGAAATCGCCCATTTCATTGAATTATTTTGCATCGGTCCAGTCCCTCTGTGACAAAATATCACAAAATCAACATGTACAAGTAAAGAACTTTCCATTTGTTTGGTTCCAGGCCCTAGCAAGAGTCCATCACCTAAGAGTTAGATTTACCCATATTGTCCTAGTCCTCATCAACGTCAGAAAAGTGTCTGTTTTTGAACCACGTTTTGTGGGAAAATAGACAAACAAATTGGCTAACTCAATGTTGTGCCCGATTCAAACCCTTTAGGAATAAAGCGTTTTGTTCCAGGAATTCCGTCCCATTTAAATGTGAACGCTACATTAAAATTTTTGTAATTTCCAAACATTTATACTTTTCTAGGTTGTTTTTTAGCTTATAGACATTTGCCTCCCAAAACAATTAATTTGCTTATTTAGCTTTGGCCAACCTTACAGAAACACAGAAAATACACATTCTCCGAGACTGTCACTTAATGATATTGTAAATGGAAAGTTGGTATAGCAAGCTTAAGAGTACACATGTCACCTGAGGAACAAACCGCAAAAGCTTGGAGTTATTTTCAAGGGCCAAAATAACAAGACGGCTAGATCCTCAGTTATGGAAACAAACCCCTGATTTCTATCAAGTGATTAACTAATCCTGGAACAGATGCTTACAAAACAAGGCACAAATGTAAGGACTTGAAGAGTATCTTAATACTACTGAAATCTCATGGTACTTTAACTATAATTGGCATGATATCTTGTGTCTGACAGCTACTGAGGTATCAATGATTGAATTGTTTTCAATAACTCATATAATCGAAGAAAGGAAAATAACATATCGACGTATCGCAGTCCAAGTAAGTTTTTCACGTTTTGGACATCGTTTCTGAAAAAGAAAAACAAGGAAGAAAGAAACAAGTAGTGGATTAAATGCAAATAACGAATTTCGTTCTGATTGACAAGTAAATAATATAACAATTATCTTAATTCATTCATTTAACTGTTTGTGCTAGAGTTAATAGGAACAATTCCTATTCACTGTTACTTTGACATGTAGACTTGAAGACCTCAATAACTCACTTCACTTGACATAAGCAATCGACAATCACCGATCAGTTTCAGTCATTCCATCATAACACGGGCTCAAACAGCTAGCTATCTGCAGGAAGCTGAAGTAGCTGACTCGGTGAATGCAGACAATATTTAATTTAGGTATTAGCCAAAGCAGTTCCAGTAAAAATATCCACTCTGGCAACCGATTTTAAAGCCATTTCTTTGTGAAGAACGTACCTGCTCCTTTCGACAACTTCCTGGTTAAAAACATGTACAAAGTACAGCGATTCAGTCATTAAAGTTATATTTAAATAGCACTTACCATTCTTTTCGTGTTCCAGCTGCCCAAACTCAAAGGTGACATCATCGCCGATTAGCACAAATGGCGCCCAGTATTTTATGGCCGAATAATTCTTTGTCTCCTGAAGAGATTTCATAGCATGGTGAAGAGCTGTACTTGCACTTTTTCTATCTGCCAAGTGTTGGTAAAAACTCTTCATGAACAAGAAGGTCGCCTCGTCGTCGATTGCCCAGAGTGACACCAGTACAGACCGGGCACCAGCACACAGGAAAGCCCTGGCTATTCCCACAATACCCTCAGATTTTACCTCTCCCTGGCCACTATGACAGCAACTAAGCACAACCAGTCTTGCCTGAAGGTGAACTGCTTGAACATCGCTCAATGATAACATGTAGTCTTCCTCTTCGGGGATCTTGAATGTGCGTTCGGGATTTGGGGCCAAAGCAATTTCTCCAGATCCGTCATCCCCATGTGCAGCAATGTGGATTAAGGTAACTGACTTCATTCTTCTCAGCACCTCAGCTTTGGTTGCATTTTTTCCTGTAAGAGGCACGGTCTGCAGAAGTTCTCCAATTATATCCACCTCTTTTTTCGCACACGGCAGCTGTCCATACATGGGTTCACCAGTGCCGTAAGTGACTTCGCTCAAGCACGGATCGCCTACAAGCAGCGCTTCATTCTTACTTTGGAAGTTATCAGGTGCCATAGTGATCAATTTTAAAGCAGTCAGCGAGGGAATTACACGGATCCTGACAGAGTCACTCATTGCAGAAAAAGGAGCCAGGCAAAAGTGTCCATCAGGAACAAACACTAAGTCATCGCCCTGGATCAAGTCCGCTATAGGACTGATTAAGGCATCATACAAGGGCTGCAAAGAGTGCACAGAGAAGCTCAAAGACTGAAAAGTTTCTTCAACACTTTCCCTACTGCTCGAGAAGTCGCTGCCTTGTCTTTCAAGTGAACGATTCTCGCATCGCAAAACAACCCCTGCATTGATCTGTTCTAACGTACTTTGCATTAGAGACTTGGCAGTTCCATTTTCGATTTTCTTTTGTCTAAAATTTATCCTGATATCATCTCTTAGCAACCAGAAGCTGATCGTGTGCCCTTCAAGTGCTGTGAAAACAGTTTGTGAAGGTAGATCTTTCATAACCAAAGAGATAGTTACCTTCATCATAGGTTTCTCATCAACGCTGTATTGCATCTTTAAAATGTCTGCCAAAGCCTGTGCTCGTCCTTGCTCAGCAGCATACAAAGCTTCATCAACCTCTCCATTCTTCAAGAGTGCTGTCCACAGAGCGGTGTACGCAAACCCCTTTGTGTCACGAAAGCTTATTTTCCATGCATCCTCTGACTGAAGAAGACGCCTAACTTCATCAAAATAATAAACGCTTAGACGACAGTAATTAAGAGCTTTGCTCAAGGAGCCAAAAAATTCATGAACATGACCAATATCATAACATGCACTTGCCAGCCCTATTGGGTCCTCTGTTTCCTGGCAAATACTAAGATGTTGATGGTGATACTCTATGGCTTGCTTGAAATTACCAAGACTTTGATAAGCGTTGCCGAGATTTCCATAAGCTCTTCCTTCTCCTGCCCTGTCCCCTACCTCTTTTGCAATACTAAGATCTTGATGGTGATACTCTATGGCTTGCTTGAAATTACCAAGACTTTTATAAGCATTGCCGAGATTTCCATAAGCTCTTCCTTCTCCTGCCCTGTCCCCTACCTCTTTTGCAATACTAAGACGTTGATGGTGATACTCTATAGCTTGCTTGAAATTACCAAGACTGTCATAAGCATTGCCGAGATTTCCATAGGCCGCTCCTTCTCCGGCCCTGTCCCCTACCTCTTTTGCAATACTAAGATGTTGATGGTGATACTCTATGGCTTGCTTGAAATTACCAAGACTTTGATAAGCGTTGCCGAGATTGCAATAAGCTCCTCCTTCTCCGGCCCTGTCTCCTACCTCTTTTGCAATACTAAGACATTGATGGTGATACTCTATGGCCTGCTTGAAATTACCAAGACTTTTATAAGCATTGCCGAGATTTCCATAGGCCGCTCCTTCTCCGGCCCTGTCCCCTACCTCTTTTGCAATACTAAGATGTTGATGGTGATACTCTATGGCCTGCTTGAAATTACCAAGACTTTGATAAGCGTTGCCGAGATTTCCATAAGCTCTTCCTTCTCCTGCCCTGTCCCCTACCTCTTTTGCAATACTAAGATGTTGATGGTGATACTCTATGGCTTGCTTGAAATTACCAAGACTTTTATAAGCATTGCCGAGATTGCAATAAGCTCTTCCTTCTCCTGCCCTGTCCCCTACCTCTTTTGCAATACTAAGACGTTGATGGTGATACTCTATAGCTTGCTTGAAATTACCAAGACTGTCATAAGCATTGCCGAGATTTCCATAGGCCGCTCCTTCTCCGGCCCTGTCCCCTACCTCTTTTGCAATACTAAGATGTTGATGGTGATACTCTATGGCTTGCTTGAAATTACCAAGACTTTGATAAGCGTTGCCGAGATTGCAATAAGCTCTTCCTTCTCCGGCCCTGTCTCCTACCTCTTTTGCAATACTTACACATTGATGGTGATACTCTATGGCCTGCTTGAAATTACCAAGACTTTTATAAGCATTGCCGAGATTTCCATAGGCCGCTCCTTCTCCGGCCCTGTCCCCTACCTCTTTTGCAATACTAAGACATTGATGGTGATACTCTATGGCTTGCTTGAAATTACCAAGACTGTCATAAGCATTGCCGAGATTTCCATAAGCTCTTCCTTCTCCGGCTCTGTCCCCTATCTCTTTTGCAATACTAAGATGTTGATGGTGATACTCTATGGCTTGCTTGAAATTACCAAGACTTTGATAAGCGTTGCCGAGATTGCAATAAGCTCTTCCTTCTCCGGCCCTGTCTCCTACCTCTTTTGCAATACTAAGATGTTGATGGTGATACTCTATGGCTTGCTTGAAATTACCAAGACTTTGATAAGCGTTGCCGAGATTGCAATAAGCTCCTCCTTCTCCGGCCCTGTCTCCTACCTCTTTTGCAATACTAAGACATTGATGGTGATACTCTATGGCCTGCTTGAAATTACCAAGACTTTTATAAGCATTGCCGAGATTTCCATAGGCCGCTCCTTCTCCGGCCCTGTCCCCTACCTCTTTTGCAATACTAAGACGTTGATGGTGATACTCTATGGCTTGCTTGAAATTACCAAGACTTTTATAAGCATTGCCGAGATTTCCATAAGCTCTTCCTTCTCCTGCCCTGTCCCCTACCTCTTTTGCAATACTAAGACGTTGATGGTGATACTCTATGGCTTGCTTGAAATTACCAAGACTTTTATAAGCATTGCCGAGATTTCCATAAGCTCTTCCTTCTCCTGCCCTGTCCCCTACCTCTTTTGCAATACTAAGACGTTGATGGTGATACTCTATAGCTTGCTTGAAATTACCAAGACTGTCATAAGCATTGCCAAGATTTCCATAAGCTCTTCCTTCTCCGGCCCTGTCTCCTACCTCTTTTGCAATACTAAGATGTTGATGGTGATACTCTATGGCTTGCTTAAAATTACCAAGACTTTGATAAGCATTGCCGAGATTTCCATAGGCCGCTCCTTCTCCGGCCCTGAAACCCACTTCCTTAAAAATGGCTAATGCTTCTGTGTAATTTGTTATGGCCTGATTAAAGTCAGCTGTGCCCTGATAGTATCTACCAAGATTGAAATAAGCCAAACCCTTGCCTTGTCTGTCTCCCTCCTTTCTTGCAACGCTAAGCTCTTGCATATGCCGCTCCAAAAGGTCCAACTTTTTATCCACCATTGCTGATAATCAAAACCAGGAAGTTTTTCTCAGAAATCTGGGGTGCACCTAGAAGATAAATGAACGAAAAGAAAATAGGTTCAATGCTCTGAGTACAGGATGCGAAGCCGGCACAGCAAGGTTAAATGAACAGTGAAGGAATAACTATCTTAAGCTAGTATTTTGAAAGAAATATGCCTTTCTTCATCAGGGTTTCCCAAGGAATGATTTCGACTAATGGAGACAGTTGTTACAGAATAAATACTTGGGCATTTAACAGACTAAGAGCGTTTTATACAATAATAATCACCGAACATTAAAAATAGAAATTCTATTAAGTAAATGAGGGAAAAACAGCCTATAGAAAAGCGACGGCATTCCATTTCATCTTTCTTATCGAAAGCTAATTAAAAGTTCCCAACAGGAGGGGATGCCATTAAGAGTGTAATATTCAATTTTCTGAAATTGACGTCAAACTCATAATTTTTTATTTCATGTCTAAATGTATCCAATGTTGGAATTGCCTGCTTTTTCGTCACAATTTTTTTTGTCTGGATACCTGGTTACTCCATGTATTTTGATCCAGGAAATTTGAATGAGCTAATTGAACTGCTCACACGTTTCCATTGAGAAAGGCTGCTCGTCAGGACAGAATTGGCTGTTTTTATACTAGAGATGCATAAACCGGTTATTCAAATTATGCCTTTCCCTCTCTCTCTTCACACGCCAAAATCATTCGTTGGAAAACCCTGATGAAGAAAGGCATTTCGAAAATTGGCTTAAGATAGTTATTCCCTCTGACTGCTCAATTAATCTTGCTGTGCCAGTTTAGCATCCTGTAGTCAGGACATTGAAACTATTGTGTTTTCGTATTTCTCGGCGTTGTTTAAAAAAGTAGGTACGCAATGCGTACATGTGGGTAGCCACTTAGACACCGTACTACCAATGGTGCCTTAATAACCCTTTCACTCCCAATAGGTCCACTTATAGATTTTACTCTGTCTAACGCCAGACGATTTTACTCGTCAATGGGGAACCCCACGGGGCTGAAAGGGTTAAGTATGCTGTTCGTTTTCATTTGGGTTCTAACCATTTACTATACTAGCTCTCTACGAACTTCATTGGCTTCCCATTGCCTATCGAATCAGGTTTAAGATTTGGGTACAGCGATTTGCCCACGGCATCTCGATCCGATTTGGAGAAGTAATAACAAAAATTGTGCCTGCCCACATGAATGGGCATCACACATGGCAGTGAAAGGGGAACACGGATTAACCCTTAACACCTGCTAAATCCAAACTGGAATGTTTGATTCAGTACAGTTTTAACCAATAGGAATCAAATATCAAGTGGTGGCTTATCAGTACTGAATCAGTTGACTGTTTCATACCCTCTCCGCCAATCGTAATTCTTGTGATGACAAGTTGTCTGGCTCAAATCAAACCACAAGTGAAGCAGTTTTGTCCGAGCCAATGGAAAGCGACCACGTTCCAGGGTTCTCCTTATTAGGCGGTAACCGGTAAAATCTACCGCTTGTAAGAGCACTTATTACCGCCTGCAAACGCTCAGAAGTCGCTTATCCGTTGCAGAACGTCCAACATTAACCAAATGCTTTACCGGTTTGAAAAGGCCCCAACCAGTTGTGCTGAAAACTAGGGAGAGCCCTGTGTTTGTGCCAATTTTTTTACACATTATTTATTCTTTAATTTCTTTATGAACATAAAGCAAGCTTTGACTCACCGTCAATATTGAAACTGTTTGCGACCTTCAAGCAGACAATTTTCATACCGACTGCTAAATCACTGTTTAATTTATGGGAGCAAAAATGACTTGCAATACGGACTTGTTCCTTACCAGCCAAAACGCAGTCAAGGCATGCTATTTTTTGAGAAAGCCGCATTACTTATAATTTTTACACACGCGCATGGATAATTAAAGAAAAAACAGCAATTACATGTACTTACTTCGCCCGTTGTGGATGAATGTTGGCATTTGCAGGCAGATCTGGATTTGATCCCAATCAAACAAACACTTATTAAGCCCTTAATGTACGAGCTCTTGCGATGAATTGCACGCCCCTTAGAACCGTTGTAATAAGAAACATCGACTGCTTTTCTTGCCGTGTCTTAGTCAAATTTTTTTTACATTCTGTAAATAATTATTTGCCTTGGAAGCCTTGCTTTAGCGGGGAACTAGAAAGGAAAAATAAAAGAACAAGGAGAAAAAAAGCTTTGAATCATTCTCTGGTAAATTCAATTATTGCGATTGTGAATTGAATTACATTGTAGACACATGCCCGTGACATTTGCGCTGGTGTTGGTGTTGTTTAAATTGGCGTGATGGATTGTTTTCCTTTGCTTATTCACTGATGTTGTCCGCCTTAGTTCCAGAAGCATATGAACAGTGATGCATATATATCTCTTTGCATATAGGTCCATATACCATAAAGTTGTCTCACTGATAACTGCGTCAAGTCTCGTGGACTTGTTCAGTTGACTGATTTCGTACGCGAAAAGCTTGATTGCCCAGAGAGCCTTCCAACTGATTCAGCTACACAACCCGACTTATTCAGTTGACCCAGAGAACAGCAAAAGTTACTGCAAGTGCGAGGAAAATCGTAGGGATGGTCTTCCGCTATTATCCGGCGCCATTCATGTCAATAACTGATTCAGTTGTAAATTAATGGTAACCGGCTGATTCAGTTGGATCTTCTAACTCGAGAGCAGAGAAATGAAAAGGTGTCCATTGCCGGCTTGTCCTATTTGCTGAGAGCATTGTTCTATAAACCTTATTAACAGAAATTTCTTTTTCACCTTGTTGCTCTCGTTCCCTACTAAAGTGAATCAGTTGACTGATTTCGTACAGTTAGTCACAGTAACTGAGACGCCGATTTATACCCAGAGAGCCTTCCAACTGCTTCAGTCACCTGGCCGGACTTATTCAGGAAAAACAAGTGCCTCTATGTTTCAGTCCGTAAAAAACAGCAAAAAAGAGGATCTAAATAATTATGTTCAGTGAAAATCGGCCGAATTGTTGCCCATGAAAACCTGCACGTTTCTGATATGACAATTGGAAAACAAACTGCTCAATAACACCCAAGGAAAAATTCAAAAATTTATCTGCCATTTCTGCGGATGATGGCGTGAGCTTTCGTTTGTTCCGTGCTTTGTACTCTCATAAAGCACAGTGTTTAAATCAATGAGAGCAGGCGTTACATAGAAACTTTATTATAGTATATAATTTTATACTAGTAGTATGTATAATTTATATAATATTATTACATAAATATCATAGTAATATAAATAATAAGTAAAATAAGAAACACATGCACCCTCACAGCCGTACAGCCACCTTGCGCAATTTTTTTGTTTTTCTTGAAAAAATATTTTAATCACATTTTCTGAATGAAACTTGCACCTAGATTAAGAATAAATTTCGCTCTCTCTCTCTGAACTTTAACGAACAAGAAATCCTTTCCAACCTACAAGACATACACGGTGTGGTGGTATGCGGGTTTTAGAGAATTATATTGACCACAAGCATGCTAATTCCGTTGTATGTGTCGAAAACACTGATGTATAAACTATCCAGAAACTAGCGCGTGCGTGTCAAGGTGGCTCAAACCAGCTTCAACCATTTTTGAGGGAATGTCTCATTAGACGGACTAACTCTATAACGCTGTTTCACTTAACGGCAATGTTATGGTACCACATGAAACCCTGCCGATAATCGTTAAACAAGATGCACATGTTACTGTGACGTAATAAATTACCATGGCAACAGAAGAACCATCTAAAAACGCCCTATATTTTGTGTTAAAGCACTTAGTATCTCAAAAACGAACTAAAGTGTCCCCCATTTTTTATTGCTGAAAAGCGATTAGCAGGCTAAGATGAAACTCTTTGCAAAGTTAAAAAAAAATCTGGAGCAGATTCAGAACCACATTAAAATTTCCCAATTGTGAAGGTGGCTATGAATCTGCTGCAAAGAATTTTTTTAAACTTTGCAATGAGTTTTGTCTTAGCGTGCCAATTACTCTCCAGCAATAAAAAATGGGAGTCACCGAGTTCGTTTTTGAGATATTCGCGTTTAAAGATAAAATATAGCGTGTTTTTCAGTGGCTATCTTGGTTTCATGGTAACTTCGCCACTGTGCTACAACTTCGGTTATAAATAGTTGAAATTTCGCTAGAACAGCAAGTCAAGCGCAAGTCAAGTTTTTAAAACTGAGCAAAGGTTAATCCGCGCTCCCCTTTCACTGCCATGTGTGATGCCCATTCATGTCATCAGGTAGTGGAATGGCATGTGGTGTGCATACGAAATGTCCACATGACTTGAAGCCATTTGTGTGGCTTATGAGAGTTTAAGATTTATTGTTGTTCTTATGGTATACATGTAAATGTTATAAAAGTCATCCAGTAGACTGATAATCAGTACTTTTGCTAAAGTTAGAGAAAAATACATGGGAACATACATTAGAAGAGACAAATGTTATTGCGTCTACTTGTTTATGAGCGATTACATATCTGAATTGCTTCTTTGACTTTCATTTGCATCATTTGTTTACAGTTTGCTTGGTTTTTTTGTATAGCGGTCTGTTGTACACACACAGGGGCATAGTTCAAACCAAATCTTAAGCTTCCATGGATATCAAGGAAAGCACCAAGCTCCTTTTAAAAACTGCATTTACTAATGTGTGCTAGTGTAACAAAATGGTCTTCAGTACCAAGTATCCAGTTTATACCTGTTCATGTTGTACTATTAAATTAAAATACTGTACCTAAAGTAAGTATGTGTGTGAAAGAGTACAACTTCTGTCTGTAATTGTTGCAACTCTGTGTGATTTTTCTGGTTGGGACATCCATCGACTCGTGTCAGAGTGTATGCAGAGTATCTACTGCTTTGGTGAATGAAATTAGTATTTAAATGCAGGTAAATGTTTGCTCTCCCTCCCTCCCTCCCTCCCTGCCCCCCTTCTTATCTCTCTCTCTCTTTCTCTGAAAAAAATTAAAAATAATTGGTGATATATTACATAGAACCATAATATATTGAGAGAGACTTAGAATTATTTGAGCTTTAACTTTTGTTATAAGACAAGAACGACACAGATGTTGTGTGAGAAAAGAACCTATTTGGTACCACCCACCGTTTTCCTCTTCTTGGGTCTTTTCTATATGTCCTTAGAGGGGAATATTTTATCTGCATTTCGTGGGCAACTGCTGCACCACTTTGTACCTGGACGATAGGATGGCATTTTTTTTCTCTGTAACTCTGTATAGTCGCTCAGGCATGGGGGTACTACTCAAAGTTGCCGAATGAGTGGGTAAGGAACACGAACTGATATTGATACTTGTTCTTTATTGATGCCAATAAAACGCGCACACAAAATTTACACTGTCAACTTCCGGCACTCGAGCCATCTCGGTACTAAGTTCAATTATTCTGGCTCTACAAACGTTCTTCTCCCGAGTTTTACTGCTCAGGCAACAGGTTTTATCATCCGGAAATTTGTCCCTAGACAGGCCGACGACGACAACTACCACGATAAAAGCACAAGTCTTTATGTTTTGCTACGAACGCGTAAACTCGACAAGAAAATTCACTATTGTTGCAGAGATAGTTTTTTTGTTGAAAAAGATATATGAAAGAGACGCCCCTTTAAGAGCTGTGTTTAAAGTAAAAACCTTATCTGTTTTGTTTTCGCCTTATCCCCGCTAATGGAAAACAAATACCGCGAAATTTAAATCTGCCGCCATTTTGACGCTTACTTGTTCCTATGGAAATGATGCACCCCATTCCCACGCGCGCCAAAATCGCACGCGCGTGGCTTGAACATGCGCACTCATTTGACCGCTGTGTTAATATACCTTGCCTCTCCTTGCATACGGCGGGAGCTACTGAAATTTAAACTGACCAATCAGAATTCAGCGAGCGGGAAAAACTGTGCTATCCTTGTGCTATCTGACGTCACGCCAATTGTTTACGTTCTGATTGGTTAGATCGGTGGACATTCGCTCAGCCTTCTTTTGTGACTCTCTTGACCGTTGCTTCTTTGAACTCAACGAGACTGAAATGACGCATTGTTCTGACAATCAATTTGCTAATCCACTTTGTCCAGTTTATGACATGGGCTAGCATGTGATTAACAACCAGGATCGCTTTTTGAACTTTATTCTGTAGAAGAAGACGTTGCTGGCTGAACATTTTTACGACGAAATCCCTTGGTTTGTTCAGCACTTTGATGTCCGATAACTGAGCCGCTCTAACGAGTGTTGGGTCAATCACATTTGGTCGTCTGACCTTTTGAAGTTCTTTCAGCTCTTGTTTGTGTGTGTCCATCATGATCGAACTTCAGGTGAATAGTGAGGGGAACAATTTTTCGTTCATCTGCTGTGCCAAACAACAAACAATCCTGTTGGGTGTTCCACGTGCTTGGCAAGTTTTGCACGACCATCGTCTATCAGATCTGGAGTGGAGTTTTCTTTCAGTGATTACAACTTGCGATCGTTCTACAAACATCCACGTAGCATGCAGTACTTTTTTAGTGACTCGAGGATCCTGTTTTGCTGTTTCAAAGGGAGTCGTGCATTCTCGAGCAGTTAATTTGTTTGTTCTTCAGTGCTTGTATTTTTTCGTTTGTTCCTGATGTCGCAAAGTAACTTTGATGATTTGAAAGGACTTGAATCCTTAATTGAATTAGCGATTTTTTTATTAAGGAACCAACAAGTGAATGGTACACAAAATTAGGAGAAACTGTTGGTTGAATGGACAATAATTGTAGCCATAACAATGCAGGGCATCAACAATGGTTTCCCTTGTAAAATATTAGTTTAAAGGGTTTGGTAAAGCTGTTTCCCATTTTATAGGGCACTGTGGTTGCCAGATTCACTTTCAAACTTATCATGGAAACGTAAATCAATCCCAGTGAAAAGTCAGTCCCTTGAATTGTTGATAGAAAATTAATTTAAATGCATCTTGAAACATCAGTTGAGGAATATTTTTTTTCATTCCCACTTTGTGAACCTAACATACATTGCTGCTGTTTGTTTATTGCTTGGTCATTCAATGTCTTGATCACATCAAATTATTTAATTTTTAGGTATTGTCTCAGACCTCCATAGAGACACTATCTTTATCTAAAAACTTAACTGGTTGCTTTTTGGAGCCCTTTTGTGGCATATTTAGATAGGCAGGAAATGTTCCACATTTTATGGTAAATAGTTCTGCATGGTTTTAAGGAATATATTGCAGCCAAATCTAATTTAATATGAGACTAAAATATACTGTTTCACATTTTGTGAATTTAAAGACTATTAATATTGTTTGCGCTTGTTTTAAAAGGCTTAAGGCATAGTTAGTAGCTTAAGGTTAGCGTTCAAAAGTGTTCCTTCAATAATCTTATTCTGTAAAGATTACCTTGGGAGAATTGGATTAAGGCCAGTTTTTTCTTCTAGCTTCTTTCCCCATAATTTGCCCTCTGAGAATGGAGTTGATTTGGTTTTGCCCAATGTTGAAAGATGAAACAATGCCTAAACCAGCCGCATGGAATACTTCATTGTGCTTTTTTACAAACATGGGCATGAGGGTGCTTGTAAGCATCTGACCATGTCAGGCTCTTATGTAGCCTTTAATTTACTCCCGTCGAACCCGTTTGACCTTTTAGTATCCTGTATAGTGTCCCTCACTCAAAGGATTAATAAATATGTATATGTATGTGTGTACCATTGTTTCGCATGCTAAAGTGTTATTATAAATAATTTATTTCTGTAAGAGAGTCTTCTTTTCGTGTCAGTCATTCAAAAATTGTTGGAATTGCTTGTTTGAGCTGTTGGATGAAAGAGGCAGAACATTTGATGAGGCCCTCCTGTGGGGAGGGGTCCTTGTTCCCATTAAATATTTGCTTGTGTTTCCAGGTTGTTCTCCAAATTACTTTCAAACTTGTTCCCAGCTTTTTGATCCCTAAAATTTAAATTGGTTTTCTTCCCTTGTTCCCTAAAATATTTTGATATTGTTACTCTGTTCCCCAGTTCAAATTAGCCATGTTCTCTTCTTCCCCAAAACCCCTGGGAGTGCCTCTTTGATGTTGATTCTCTTATTGACCTCATAGTAATTCACTGTAGAATTGCAAGACACAGCAAGTTCTTATTTGGAAGTGAGGGAAAAGTTTTGAATGAATTTTCACACAATACAAGAAACACAATTTTGACTGCCCATTCTAGTCTATTCTAGATCTTGCTCTTTTCGGACATGAATCAGCTGGCGACCTGCGTGAGGGCAAGCTCTAGAAGCTCTTCCTTAGTGAGCCTTTGCTGAAAAACTTTCCAAGTCTGGCTTTCCCGTGTTAGGGGCCGAGGTTTTTGTGCAAAATTCATCAGCGACTTCCTTGCAGCTTATAAACGGTGTTCCTTCGAGCCATGGTCAATAAAAGTTTTGTAGTGCTTATACAAATTTTCGCTGCTTAAAAACGTATGTTTACACGAAACAAATATCAACTTGGCAATTTTTCTTTCCCGATACTCCATTTAAAATTCACGTGAGCGCTATTAACAAGAGGCCATATTCGGCCTATCCTCTGGCCGATTCCTGTGTTTTATTTAAGAAATGCTAGGATGAAGATGAATCATCGTTGCTGGTGTTTTTTTTTTTCCTTCTTTTTTTTTTTGTAAAAGGTTGGTTTTAAGTAAATAAGTAGGAACTTCAAACTTCAAGTCAGCGAATCCCTGATGAAAGAAGTTCGTACTTAGCTCTTATTAACCGAGCTTAGTCAGTCTGTACGGGAGAATCTTGACCGAGGTCGTGAGTACAGACCGAACGCAGTGAGGTCTGTACACACAACCGAGGTCAAGATTCTCCCATACAGACTGACTAAGCTCGGTTAATAAGATGTTTATTATATGGCAAACAAGAACAATTTCATTCGTTTAATGTAACTGGTTTGTACTAACTGACATTTTGCTTGCGAACGGCGATGAGTGGCGATGAGCTGAACTTAATTCTGTCAAAGTTTGCTCGTCATCCTCTTTTTTGTCATCATGCTGTTTGGCACTTCCATAAATAAATATTGGTAGAAGGAAATACTCAATATTTTTGCATTTTAGTTTGCATCTTTTCACCGCAAAACATTACCGGTCTAGATGCCGGTCTAGATGGGAAAATCTAGACCGCGGTCAATATCGATTTTAGCCAATCAAATTCGTGAATTTTGTAGTTCCCAGTCCTCGTGAGACAGAGCCATATAATAAATGTAAATATTACAGAAATTAAGGGAAAAAGAACTTGCAATGCCTTGAAGGTAATAGTTCATAATAAATATGTATTCAAATTTTATTTTGTCAGCCTCACAAATGTTTGTAAACGTTGGAATGCTGACATCACTGAAGAAACAGGAAGTCATTTTCGTGAGCAAATGTATATTATAGGTCGAAAATTTACTAAAACATTTATCCTGGAAATGTATATGGGGCAAAGGTTGAATCATAGATCATCACTCCTGTACTTTTGGCATGAAGATTCACTTTCACCTTTACTCCACAAATGGTGACATATTTAGGTAAATCATTGATTGTAAGATGACTGTTTATACACCAGTCATGGCAGAATTTAGTCCCAATGTCCACAATAGCAGCTAATGTATTAGAATCCCAGTAACTGCGGGCTTGATGACAGAGTAACACAATGAATATAGTGCCAGTGGACAACACTGCTTACAAGGACAAAAGCTGTTGTTTTCAGCAATCACTGATCTGATACAAACTTTGAATATACTGGACTTAACTACTTACAGATGGTACTTCTAAAAGAACACATGTCCCTCCAGGGTGACTGTTTCCATACAAATCTCTACCATGAGAATCAAATATTTTAAAAGCACCATTATTACAACAATAGATTCCAACAACAGTGCATCTTACTCCTAAAATAAACGAGGTATAGCTTTGAGCCGTAAGCGATTCGAAAGCTCCAAGCAAAAACAATATCCCTCGATTGCACTATTACCATGAACATTTCCAGTGTAGCTTTCACTGTAAGAAACTTGGTAGGCAGTATGAAACACAATTAACATTGATGGTAACTCCGCCGACAGCAAAAAAGACTGATCAGCTGACTGCGCCAACCTTGAATATAACTGATTACCAACATCCATTATTTGTATCAAATCATTAGGACAATCAATCCCCCCATTGTTGTGGTATATTAAAGAACGCAAACTCATCGCAACACACTGTTGTCCAGCATTTTGACCAAATACTCTAACGTTGCCCTGGCTGTAAGGTGCTCTTATAGTTTTACTGGGGTCCACAATGGGCCCAGGGTTCTTCTCTATATCGGAACTTAGTTTGAACTTACAATAATTATTTCTGTGGTTATGACTCGTGAAAACTGACGAGGGTAAAACACATGTAAGCATCTCTTTAAATCTTTTTCGATGCCACTTCGATTTAAATTTAACATAGCGATGAATTTTAGATGACCTTGGTGTATTTTTCCGAATTTTTTAAAAAAACAAACGCTTGCAGCTTTCGATTCTTCTTCGACAGTCGCTTTAGCTTTTTAACTGGTATTCTACTTGGTTCACGTTCCCGTCGGGACCTATGGCGTTCGAATAAATTCTTATTGCTGGTGTAAACAAACATCTCATAACGAGACCTGATTCCAAGTTTCTTCGTTAACTTTATTGGAGCCGTTGAATAATTTCGTACACTTGAATGTAACTGTTTCACTTCAGAGAGCATAATATAGTCTTCAAATGAATTAGAAACCGTTTGTGAACATCGTATAAGAGTACATAAACTTACATACTGCTTGTAGATGATCCATGCGATGGTTGTTATTATAATGACACCACTGAAAAGAACAATCGTCAACGTTCCTCTACTCCACATTTCAAAACAAGTAATTACAAGAAACAGAAACATCATAATACGGATCCCGGTACATACTTGTTTTGCTTTCACATGGGACTCGCGCTGTTGAATTTTCAATATGGCGTCTTCAAGATTCTCTTTACCTCTCAGATCAAAATGTTGGTTCTTGCGTCGATCAACGTTATTCTTAGTTGCAATAGTACACACTTTTGCATGGTTATAGGTTTCCGTTTCCGTAATACTTCTGATATTTTTCACTTCACATTCGCATTTTGTGTTCACGGATAAACTTGATCTCAACTCATGATCACTAGAGCCATACGTTGAAACATTTTGGAATCCACTTTGCATGCAACTTGGCAATATTTTCGGCTCACTGACCGATTCGTTCCTGTACCGTTAGATACTTTTTTCGCGTGCATTCATTCCGTGCACTTTTCTCTCTGTCCATTTTACTGCTCTTCGTCACCTTCTTAGAGCCCGCGATTCTTGTGGTCAGCAGGCTTTGCCGATTTGTGGTGGAAACGTGAAAAAACTGGCCGAAAACTCAACTCTGGCCGCCGTGCCTGCGGCCAGAGTAATAAAGGGCCAGAAAACCATTTAATGGCAATTTTTTTGTCAACAAACATGAGTTGTCCGCGAGCAGAATTCGAACGTAAGCTGTTGTGCTTTGGCTGTTATTTATGTTTTTTCTTACTATTCTAAGACGAATTCAGGCTGATATTTTCGATACAAGTGTAAGAAGACGGCAAAACCGTATTGATAATGTATTTATTTGTGTTCACCTCGCGAATAAAGACTGGTCGCATCTTTTCCACGGGGTAGATCGACAGCAATGCCATTTACGCACAACCGAAATGCACTGTTACCGGTGAAAGGGCAAATGATTGACAGGATAGCACGGTTTTGACTGCCGCGCGCACTGCGGGCGCGGGTTCCGTATGCAAGGCTGCTTTGGTGGTCAAAGGTCGACTTTTGTTGACAAACAGCATGTTGAAATTGGGCCTCAAAAAACCTCTGTTTCATTTACCCAAAAATTTTATTGAATTTAATTGCAGCGGAAACATTGCTTATTCCGGTGATTTATAGTCTCGTTTGAGAAAGCCATGTACCAAGATGCTTTTTGACGGTCGAATTTCGCACAAATTTGGCACTGACCCCTTGCAAAATGAATTTCAAGCTTTCTGTTAAGTTCTGGAAATTTCTGGAAATTTCTAAAATGTGACAGCTTTATTCCAGAGTCAAATTCCAGCTTTTATTCCAGAAATTGTTTTCCAGTTTTTGCAAGTTTTGGGTTCTTTCAAAAGCTGGAAATAGCTTGAATTTGATACATCTATCAGGTCCTGCCAGAAAATGACAGTTTCTTCCAGTCTTCATTTCTTGCAGGAAACTGGAAATAAACTAGCGATAGTCTACAGCTTGTTAACAATTTTAGCATTTCTCAAATGAAACAAATTTTTAGTTTATTACAGTTTCTATTCTATAAATTCAACTCTTTTCCGATAAAAACTTAAAGAAATGTTTAGCATGCAGTTTCTTATTATGTATAAAATTTAAGAAGTAAGAAAATCCATTGTAGAACCAGACATATGTAAACGCTATGTAAAGTTTATCATATAACTATGTTGAGCTATATAAAGGCTATTTACTGCTCCTTACTTGCTATGTAATAACTATGTAACTTGCTACATTACATAGTTGAGTCTGTGTAAAGCATATGCCATTACTATTGCAATACCATTTAAAGGTCACATAGCTCTCTGAAATAGCTTATGAATGTGAATGTGATATCTTTCGAGTTAATACATTTACTTAGCTTAAGCAATGTCCTTTAAAGGCGCCAAACTTTAAACATAAAAGCACTCTGTACATGGAGAAATGAAAAAGAAAGCTTTTATTCCGATGTATTCAATAGGTTGTGAGAAAAACCAATCAACAGATTACCTTGTTTGATGCTCTCTGAGTCTCATAATCAGCCTTATTCCAAAAGGAACATGATGCATTACTCTCGAAAATTACACACTCCAAGTCAGCACTTAATCCTTTCAATGAACTCCAGTATCTTTCGAATCATGCTCCGTAGAAAGATTGTCATCCTCCGCCATCTTGGATAACACGTGAGAGACAGGATCGGGAACTAGTGCGTCCTTTTCGTTTTGGTCAGCAGTCAGCAGCATGGCGCTTATACATAGGCCGTCCATAGGGCGGTGAAACGGGCATTCCGCTCTTGGTCCAATGTGCGATGCGGAGAAGGACTGGCACGAGCGCTCCTTCCGCGTTTCCGGTGCAATTAATGGCTGCCAAAAATATCCTCTTGACGAACCAGAAATCAAGTTTTCTTTCTTTATTTTTGGGCCACCATTAGTGTATTATTTAAAGGCCTTTTTGATATTTTTGACCCAAAACTCAATACTATTTTGTCTGTCAAGTATTTTCGTCGGAAGCTGCTTAAATTTGACTGAAGTAAGACAGTGTCGAATGCAGGTATGTCCCGCTTACCGTGACCAAGGGTAACCGGTTGTTTCGCCAACGTGTCAGCTCGCCAACGTATGAAGTCTATTTGCCAACGTCTAATAATGTCAGTTCGCCAACGCTTATATGTCAGTTCGCCAACGTCCAAAATACTTTGTGAAATAGATCTGAATTTTATTTACAAATTACCAAAAGAAGATAATGTGACCTTTGATCCAAGATGAATTGTTTGATTCGGCTTGAAAATGTTCGTTTCACTCTCCCCAATCTCTCTGTCTCCCGCGCCATCCACGGCTTTATTTGTGAACATAAACCGGCTGTAAAACCTTTTTATTAAACATTTGCGTAGTTTAAGAGCCATCGAGTTGAAATATGTTTGTTTGATTACGCGCTTAGAAACGTTCACTTGTTTCCTGCAAATTTCGCCTACGTGTTTATTCTACTCTCGCAGAGGGTTTTTGCATTGTTTGAAACACTGATTTAATATTTGCGGCAAAACTTTTTCCTTCCCCCACTCAACTATTAAATGTTCCCCCTACAGCCTGCTTCCCTACCGGTCTCTTTTCTCTCTGTTACGGGAAGAATTAGAAACGCGATAAAAACAATGTGAGCTCATTAACTTCACTTGTGCGGCATGTTGCAAAGGAGGTGAGAACTTTTTTAACTTAAATAGCATATTGTTTAAACGTTTAATGATATGTAACTACAAGAAAGAACAGATAACACCAACAATATCTGCCAATCAAATTCCTGCGATTTTGATCCGGCTTAATCAGGCATTGCTGTATAAAAGAGCTGTGATTTTCTGTTCAATTTAACCCACTCATCTTATCGAAGTATTTTCGCTGATCAAATATCTTTACAAGAGTCACTCGAGATGGAAAGCTATTATTGTATCTATTGCAATGAGGAAGTAACAGCGAGACTGGAAGTGCTCCTCTGCGATGGCTGCGACAAATGACAACATCGACGTTGCAACACGGGAATTTCGAGACAGCAGTATAGAGATGCTGTTAAGACCGGATTAGAGGTGGTTTGGCGATGCCTATATTGCAGTGAGATCACTGATCCAATTGGGGAGAGTAGCAGAATCGAGGAAGAGATGGATGCCTTTGACATTCCGCCATCTTTTGGTATGCTTGTGTTTTCACAATACTAAAACGACAATAGGTGATGGAATGTTCTTAAACAAAGAGCTTTCCGTGAATGGAATCAGTCTGCGAGGAATCTGTGTGTTGAGGCTAGAATTGCTGCTTGATGAAAAGCATCTCATAGACGAGACAGTCAAATTTTCCTTCCTTTTTTTTAGGTCATGTTAGATGAACTGACTGCTGCACCTTGTCCAGCCCTCCCTAAGCCTGCGCATGTGGCTAGAGCTGCCAACCGACTCCGGCAGAAACTCAGACCCGAGCAACCCAAAGATCTGGACTTCGAACTGGTCGAGGAATGTCTCCCTCCCGGTTTCTCCCGACAGTTAAGCAGAAAGGCATCTGATCTTCGCCAGACAGGAGCAGCTAAATACCCTGGCCAAGGCTAAATCCTGGTACATGGACGGAACCTTCAAGCTTGTGCGACACCCATTCAAGCAGCTACTGACGGTGAATGCTTTCGTCCGATCCGGGGAATATGCAAAGCAAGTCCCACTTGTGTTTGTCCTGATGGCCAACAAGAAAGAAAAAGACTACAAGAAGGTATTAATCACTGTTTAGTCATAAATTAATAAAACTGAGAAAACATTATGCAGTCTATTGAGCATTAAAGTAAAGATAAAGGCAATGCAATATTCGGAATCGAACTGGGAAAACAGTTTCCAAGTATTATAGTAAGGAATCGAACTCGAAAACGTTATGCATATGCAGCTTCCAAGTATTAGTAAGACTATCTAAACCTCTTTCTACTAATCAATATCCTAGCATTTGTGTCCGATGAAAAACTGAAGCAGTATCGAAACAGGCGAGGCTATTCGACAGCTGGGAGAAGTACGAAAGGAAAGAGAAGACCGCCGCACAGTTGCTGAAAACGTGCTCACATCTCAACGGCCCCACCCGTGGAAACTGAAGAAGTCAGTAAAAATCACAACCGAAAAACGGCTCCTTTAGGAGCCACCAAGTTTGCAAAAGAATATGACCAGCAATAAACTATCAATAAAGAAAACTAATAAAATTTGAGGAATGTTATTGGGGCGCATTGAAAGGTTCAATAACAAATAATCAACAATCCCTCTCATGAAGTGAATTGCAAGTTATCTAATTGACAATTATTTTCAACGAAAAAGGTGTTTTTGGACGTTGGCGAACCGACTTCATACGGTGGCGAAACGACCGGTATTCTGACCAAGCCGTGTTCCGCTGCTTCTTTTAGGAGTACTCCACATTACTCCACTCTAAATTTTACATATGTTTAAGATCGATAGCTTTTACATAACATAGTAAAAAACCAGGTGGATATATTTGGATATAGCAGCGTTTCAGAACTTCAAACTTGCTCACTTAAAATCGCTCGCGACGAATCGGATTCCCCGCCGCAGTCAATTTTACCAACAATATTTTAAAACTATTTGCAAGATTTCACCCGCTTGGGAAAATCAACAAACAACAAATACGGTTCAATCAGGGCGCTTGTAATTCCATCTTGATAATTTAAATAAAATACGAGTAAAGCTTGCTGTTAATACTCTGTCCGAAAAAGTTTGCAAACACATGGCTTTGCATGAAAACACCACAGAAAAGATACAAGAACTTATGAAAATGTGAAATGCTTTGGACTGTCTTCAAAGATAACAATCCACTGCAGTCAATAACAGATCAACGTGTTACCAACTTAAACCAACTACTTAATTACTTTAAAGCCTGGAAACAAACATTCCACAGAAGGACAGATGTGTAAGAACACTTCATAACATGGCAAACAATGTTTGATCTCGAGGTAATATATAGACTAAACTTAAAATGGATCACAGCAAAACAATGCAAAACTGATAAGTTATTGTAAATACCATGTCCTTGCCCCCTTAGGTATGACTATGCAAAAAAGCCATACTATTCCATGGCAACTCCTTCATATTTTGTACCATCTGAGGACAAAGCAATGATTCCAGTTCCTTGTAGAATATCCTCCCCTGAAGAAAAGCAATTTGTAGCCTATCACTACTGCTACGTTTTAAGACTCCCCATCCTCTCCCAAACTCCATGTTTTTTTCTTTGCCTTTGTGCAGTTTGGCCCCAACAAAATAAGCTAACCTGTGGCTGATCAATATGATCACATTTTGTTCCACAGTGTGAAACATAAATAAAATAATTAAGAGCATGAGCCCTGGAACATGCCTTAAAAAATAACAATGACTGTATTTATTGTTAGGCTTGACTAGCAACACCACACAGAGAACTTAAAAAATATAGCATAACTATTTCACACTCAAGGATCACAGGCATCTATTTTTGGGGGTCTGAGGGCTTATTTAAAGAAAAGGAAAAAAAGTGTGTCCGATCTAGCCCTTTTACTCAATCAAATAGTACATATCAATACAGTAACTCTCTGTTTCATATTGTTTTCAAGGTGTCAGTAAAAGGCCTTAAAGGACTTCTACATCTGCATCTAGTGAGTACATATTCCAGCACTCGGCAAGGTCCCTTTTTGACTTGTGGCTGTTTCTGCTTAGGTGGCCTCATACACCACGAGCCTTTTTGGAGATATCACCGCCAAGCCGGCCACGTCTGCTGAATAATTTTTATGGTCAAATATTTGCTAATCCCTCCTACGTGATTCAGTTTTTCATACATGTACTATCTGGCTGTTTCTGTAATTAAAGTTTTTAATTTCACACAGAATTTGTTTCATTTGTTAGCCTTATTTTGGGGTTGAGAGTTTGCTTTGTAAATTTCTCCCCCTCATTCTACAGACTAACCCTAACTTTTGTGTATGATGTTTCCTCAACTCAGCCACCATTCACACACAATATTCCCCTCAAACTACCTGCTAATTAGTGAATGTTTTAGTTAGTTGAGAGAAACCCCTTCTTGTAAGGAGGATTCTTCTATCAACACCAATTAAGAAAGCTACAAAGGTTGCTAGGTTAACTGCTGCTTCATGTATTACTATTAAATAACCAATCTTAATTTCACTTGGACAGTTCATCTTTAATTTAATATGGCTCCTTTGTGGGGCACCAGACACAAATGGTAACATAATTTTTGTTTAACTACTGATTGCAAGACGTTATGTTTTGGTGTGATATTGTTTCTTGTCGCCTGTTTCCAGTATTTTATGTCATCTGTATTTCGTACACGAAGTAGATGTTTTTGCCATACATTCCGACTCCCCTTAGTGGGTTTTTGATTCAAATGCTTAACCACTCTGTAAAATTCCAGTCTTATTGATTGAGTTATAGAGACTATAATTCAAAAAAATACATTTATCACTCTTTTGTAAAGGTCATTCAAAAAATGAGGGCGCTAGCATTTATGACTTTGTAATATCTTGTCTCATACTTCCAGTTTCATTTTTTTTATTTTATTTTGCAAATTAGAAGATTGTAGGACTTATTTTCAGATAATTAATGGTAAGAGGTAACAATATTTAGCTCTATTTTCTATTTTGTTTTGAAAAGACAGAGAACGAATCGAACACCTTACGTGGATCTGTGATCAACTCTGCACAGTCTTCAGGAAAGAAAAAATAATTGGAAATGTGACAGCCAAGGCTTATTTGAAAGAAAGCTTGTCGTCTATTTTGTGCTTCATTATTCAAGGAAAAGGTTCTTCATGGAAACGGTTTGATCCTGAAATTTAGTTTGTTGTAATAATGCGCATATTTCACTCGACTGAGTTTTTTCTCTTCACGCACGTAATGAAATAGGAAGGGGTTTTTGCCTCTAATAGCAAATATGTTGTTTCAAAAAACTGTTCGCTGGAAAAGGTGGCCTTTATGAATTCATAATAATTATAGCGCGCTATTACTTGGTGTAAAAGCGAACTTGTTTTGCGTGGTTGGCTTTAGAACGTGGAATATTCATAATCATTATTGCGTACATGCGTTTTCTTTGTTGTAAAAGCCAACTTGTTTTGCGTGGTTGGCTTACAGAACGAGGAATATTCATGATAATTATTGCGAGCTTTTACTTGGTGTAACAGCGAACTTGTTTTGCCTGGTTGGCTTTAGAACGAGGAATATTCATAATAATTATTGCGTACATGCTTTTTCTCTGTTGTAAAAGCGAACTTGTTTTGCGTGGTTGGCTTACAGAACAAGGAATATTCATAATAATTATAGCGCGCTTTTACTTGGTGTAAATTGTTTTGTGTGCTTGGCTTATAATATTCATAATAATTATAGCGCGCTATATATTGGTGTAAAAGCGAACTTGTTTTGCGTGGTTGGCTTTAGAACGAGGAATATTCATGATAATTATTGCGTGCTTTTACTTGGTGTAAAAGCGAACTTGTTTTTTGTGGTTGGCTTTAGAAGGAGGAATATTCATCCTAATTATTGCGTGCTTTTACTTGGTGTAACAGCAAACTTGTTTTGCGTGGTTGGCTTATAGAACGAGGAATATTCATAATAATTATTGCGTGGATTTACGTGGTGTAAAGGCCAACTTGTTTTGCGTGCTTGGCTTATAGGACGAGGTACATTCACAATAATTATAGCGCGCTATTACTTGGTGTAAAAGCGAACTCGTTTTGCGTGGTTGGCTTACAGAACGAGGAATATTCATAATAATTATTGCGTACATGCTTTTTCTTTGTTGTAAAAGCCAACTTGTTTTGCGTGGTTGGCTTACAGAACGAGGAATATTCATAATAATTATAGCGCGCTTTTACTTGATGTAAATTGTTTTGTGTGCTTGGCTTATAACATTCATAATAATTATAGCGCGCTATTACTTAGTGTAAAAGCGATCTTGTTTTGCTTGGTTGGCTTACAGAACGAGGAATATTCAAGATAATTATTGCGTGCTTTTACTTGGTGTAAAAGCGAACTTGTTTTTTGTGGTTGGCTTTCGAACGAGGAATATTCATAATAATTATTGCGCGCTATTACTTGGTGTAAAAGCCAACTTGTTTTGCGTGGTTGGCTTACAGAACGAGGAATGTTCATAATAATTATAGCGCCTCTGGGTGAACGACTGCCTTGTTGCCAGCATCACATCACAGTCTCTCTTAGCCCACTGATCCTAAATTTAATTTTTTTCTTGGCGAGCTTTAATTTCTCTCGACGTTCACATTTTTTTTCTGAAGGTTAAGTTCCCTTACTTTCGTTTGTGCTTAAGCAGTTTGGAATAAATGTGTTTGACAGCATATTTTATGGCTGTTTCGTTTGGTTTAAGTTTACTTTGTGCCTTCAAACCACTTTTACGAACTATATCTTGCACAATTTTTGGAGGCTTAACAGTATCTCCATTAGGAAAGAGAGTATGGATGGCAAAATAATGAATTTGGCAACCCCCACAATTTGACGCTGTATGCTGCTTTGTCTGTGACATTGGAAGAACTTTCCAGTTTGCAACCGAAAATGTGTTTATGTACTGTGATGGGCTTTTGGAATTCATCTTCCGGAAAGAGCTGTAAACTGCTTTAGACTTTTTGATATAAGTCGAGCGTTCGACGGCAAAGATGTCTCGGCTGTCCTCTTCGAAGATTCCTAGGTAGTTCTTCCATCTCTCACCAGGGTCAGTTTCAAATCGAACTGCTTCCAACTTTATGCCAGCTCTCCTTTACAGCAACTCTTGCAAATCCACAATTAAACACAACCGCCATGACTGATCCACACGACTGCACTGGCGCTATAATTCGTTTTACTGCAAATGTTGTTAACGATCGCGAAGTATTTCGTGAAGAGTTTCTGAAGATATTGTTGTGCGTATGCCGCGCTATTTTTCGACTTTGGCGCAAAAATGTTACACATGTAATTTATTCTTATTCTTCGATATTTTTCAACTAAATGCAAACTTATAATGTTGATTTTCTTCACCACGGTTGGAACCACGAGTGCAACTATTTGTGCTAAAAATTTTAAGAGAATGGCGTTGTTATTGCAAACCATAACTCGATCGAATCCACCTCGGACAGGGATAAATTCTGGCTGGGATTCCAAGCGTAAAACTAGACATAGCCACTGTTGCTTTCCAACTTTCTGTTTGTTTAGTGGTGGGAATTTGCTTCAGAACACAACCAACGAATTTGCCGCGTAAAGTAACCATTACTGAAGGTATCATATTACTTTCCGGTAAATTAGTAATACAGGCTGAGAGGGCTGCTCCTAATGCACCTTTCTGTCAAGTCTGAGAAAAATCGGGTGCAAACTACTTAAGTTTTTTTTTTTTTTTTTAAAATGGTTCAAATGCTGTTTGAGCCAGGCCTTAATTTTACTTGAGCCACAACAGCTCTAAGGACATGCAACTAATTGCTATCGAAACAATATTTTCCAACAGACTCTATCCGTAAGGCAGGTAAGGCCAGGGAAGCTTTTTTTAAATTTCAAAAGGCATGACAATTGATCCCAACGGTCTTAATATCCGCCAAGTTTTCGAAGTTTTCAGTTATTTTCCCGTTAGCATTTGAATTCAAATTTGTTGTAACTACCATATTTTATCACATTTTTCCAGTATTACGTCAACGTCCACTTACTATATATGTGTACAGAAAAGCAATCCAATGTAAACTCTCATTGTACCTGAAGAAGGCTATTTTCGCCAGCCGAAAGATAGTACACTACTAAAATCAAATCTACGCTGTACCGGCTCTTGCTTAAAATATTTACCTTCTATATAGCCCATAAATGGGGGTACCCCCGACCGGGCTTTAAAGCGAGTAGACATTAATAAGGGTTTGTTATGGCTAAAACTGATTGAGTGCATTCATGGTCATTTGCTTTGTGACTTGCTCAATTTTGAACCTAAGCGGATTCAAAAGTTAAAACCTTCTTCCTTCAGGAACAATTCAAGATATATCATTTACTTACTTTCTCTATGGTTAAGGAAAGAATGGAGGGAAGTATGTACAGTTGGATCACACAAGAAACAAACAAATAATTTATTACACCGCTCAAGCTAATGTTACTTATTACCTTGCAACGGCAGACAAATAACTTATTACATCCGGCAAGCTAATATTACTAAATACCTTGCAATGTTCCTCTTGAAAACCTTCTGAGCAGGAATACTGAATACGGCTGAAAAAAAGTTAAGGGATAAATAATACCGGTGGATCATTTAGATGCATCATTTGCAACTGATCATGAGTGACAGTGGTCACTTAAGAAAATAAATATGTAGGGAATTCTTAGTCACTAACTTGATCCAAACTGCAATCTTGGACAGAATAAAATGGAACAGAAATGCCCCCTCTCCCCCAAATCAAGGATGAAGGTGCGTGAAGGCCAAAACGCGCCATTTTCCCATCACTGATTTTGGGGGGAGGGGTGGTGTCAATGTTCCATTTAATTTGTCCAAGATTGTGGGTAAAGAGAAAACAAAAAGTAACGCAAAATTCATCAGAACTGGTTTATCACACATAAATTATTTGTTTGTGTTATTAAGAAACGAGTAACTGCAGTGAGCAACTTACCAAAATGGATCTAATCGATGCGAGGTCCTCGACAACAAGAAATGACTCTGCAAAATTTGATGATTTAATGTGGTTATCCAGGAAAACGTTTAACTTTCATTACACAAATCATTTATGCCTAGTATGCAAAAAGAGTGGAACTGGAGCGGAAAGCTGAAAAGTTCTCAAGAGAACGGAGCGAGGTGAGATGACTGTTCATGATTGCTCGGAACAACTCACAAAATACATGGTTTCGTTCGGCGAGGTTCAAAGTTTTAATGAGAACGCATACATGTACCTTATACGAGGCTCTGGTCTTGCTTAGCTTTAACTAAGACTTTAAAGCGAATAGACATTACGGGTTTGTTATGCCTAAAACTAATTGAATGCATTCTTAATCGTCATTTGCTTTGTGACACCCTCAATTTTGAATCTAAGCGGATTCAAAAACTAAAAACCCTCTCTATTCAAGAAGAATTCAAGACACATCATTTACTTACTTTCTCGATGTGCAAGAAAAGAATGGCGGGCAGTATATAGTTCGATCACACAAGAAACAAATAATTTAGCACCGTGACCCCTCAAGCTAATTGTTACCCATCACCTTGCAACGACAGACAAATAACTTATTACACCCAGTAAGCTAATACTGTATTACCAAATACCTTGCAATGTTCCTATTCAAAACGCTTTGAGCAGGAATACTGAATCCGGCTGAAAAAAAATTCAAGGGATAAATAATAGTGGTGGATCATTTAGATGCATCATTTGCAACTGATCATGGGTGACAGTGGTCACTTCATAAAATAAACATGTAGGGAATTCTGACATAGTCAATAGGGAGCTTTAGCAACGACAACGGCGACGGCAACGAGAACGTCACAAATTTGCATATTTAGTGGGCAAAAACAATAGCTTTGCACGCCCTGCACGTGCATTTTTCATTTTTGTCCATTTCTTTGCCGTCGTCAGCAAAGCAACAACGTGAAATTACCAAGTTTGAAGTGATATGGAGAACGTCAGCACCTGGAGATAAATTTTCATTTTTCTCCCCTAAATTAAGCGCCGCTCGTAACGGTTTCATTCCTGAGGGACTGAAACACCTTTGTCATATTAAAAGGCTTAGAATAGTCGCGAAGTGATCGCAATAACGTGAATTTATGTTTTTACATGACGTTCTCGTTGCCGTTCCCGTCGTCGTTGCTAAAGCTCCCTACTAACTTGATCCACACTGGGTAAAGTCGAGAAAACAACAAAAAGTGACGCAAAATTCATCAGAACTGGTTTATCACAAATAAATTACTTGTTCGTGTTATTATAAGAAATGAGTAACAGTGAGCAACTTACCAAAACGGATGCTAATCAATGCGAAGTCCTTGACGACAAGAAATGAC
>NC_090877.1:713131-718131 GCF_036669935.1 Montipora foliosa
TTTGCGAGCAAGAAAATTTATTTAACAAGATCGTTTCTTGGTGTGTTATAGATTGTGTGACACAGGAACCTGCATTATATTAATGTTCTGTTAAAGACTTGCCTGTACGTAGAGTAGCCGAAATTTGTCATATTGATCAAGGAAGTGTATATAGAATAGCAAAAGAACCGTTTGTTTTCTCAAAAAATTGTAAGGAAAGTGTTCAGAGTAGCCCAAGCCCCAAATTGAGAAGCCGGCAGACAAGACTGCTTCTGAGAACGGTAGTCCGTCTATGAGAAAGAGAAGGGATTTTACTTCACTTGTAAGCGGCTCATGGAAGAGGCAGGAATCTCACAAAGGAAGTGTCCATAATTATAAGAGCAGTATCCCTTCACCACAACGAGTCACCAAAATTGAATGGGTCTAAAATGGTAAAACCGTAATTCGCACTAAAAATGCAGCGGTGTAAATGGTGAGCTAATAAACCGGGACACTGAAAAAACGCAGACTGCAGACTGTGCAGACCGTCTGTAAAATGAAAATTCTGTTAGCCTAATTAGGCCTTAATAACATTCAGGTTAGCCTGTTTACGGTTAGCTCTAAATAATAGTGAGGGTAACGCCATATTTTACCCGTGGTCTGCACGGTCTGCACAGTCTGCAGTCTACGTTTTGGCGTGACCGCAATAAACCAGAGTTATATAAGTTTTACGCTTTACCTGCCTAGTGGGACCTGTTTTCAAGTAGCTTTTTACCGATTTGTGCATGGTGACGTTCTCAATTTCTTATAAAATTGTTTAAGGATAATTTAACTAATGACTACCAGTGACTGGGTATATATATGTAAATGAAAATTTTGCAGTTTTATTTATCTACAGATAGTTAATAAAAGTTCGCCAAAAAGTTTATCAATATACTTTTATTATATACCGAAGATTTCGCAGTAATTTAAATCTCATTAACTGCGAAAGATTTTCCCCCACAAATATTGGAGCCACAAATTTCGCAGTTATCAAAATGTCATTAACGGCGAAAGATTTCCCACTGAATGTATGTTGGAATCACAAATTTTGCAGTTATTGAAATGTCAGTAGCGGCGAAACGTTTCCCCCTAAATATATATTAGAACCACAGATTTCGTAGTAAATGAAATGTCACTAACGGCGAAAGTTTCCCTTAAACATGCTTAAATGCTTATGAATGCTTGAATGCTTAAACAAGTGAAAAAATACAGTACCTCCAGACATGGCGCCGGAGGGTCGTACCAAACGAGTCATTCCGGGATTTCGGCCCGTGCGATCGCTTTTGGACGCATATTTATATTCATACAGATATTCATATATTCATATAGATATTTGCACGCTATAAATTTTTAAATTATTATTATTTTTAGCTGGCCCTTCGCTGTTTTCAGATACCGACCTTCCTCCCGGTACGGCATTGAGGGAGAGAAATATCGGCCCCTACATCATATGAGACAGATCCCACTCCTACTCACAGCCCCAGACCATCCTTGTCAATTAAGTGTAAGGTTTCGATCGCTTTAATATTCGTCGAAAAAGTCATTTTATCTCTCATGGTAAGCACTGGAGTCACGGAATACAACGTGTTCGCACGCGCCCTGCTTAAGGTAACATACACACATGCATAAACTTTCTTTCATTTCGAATTTCAGACTAACTACAAGAGCTGCTACCTTCGAGACATTACATTTATAGCTAAAATACATAGCATATATAGATACATAACTAAACATAAATTATTTAAAGATACATTAATTAAAAAGGAAAGCGGCTATACAAAATGCGGCCCTGGATTCTCATTTTGAAACCTGCTAATTCAGCGGTGGGGATAAAATCAGGTAGCGCATTCTACGAGTTAGCTGATGAGTAAGGAAAAGCGGAACTAAGACCATAACTTGTCGTTCTAGGTTTGTTGAGGGACAGAATGTAACCTCCGCGAAGATCATGGGAAAAAGACCGCAGAGAAAACTCAGTTATTTTCCATACACAGAAGCAGAAAAATCATTAAAAAGCAGACTTTTACACAGTAATATGAGGAACTTTTTAATGCGCTTATTGCATAGAGATGTAGAGTTTGACTTTAGTGGTAAGAGGACAGGTAAACTGCAAAAAAATATGAATCTAAGTATGATACTGTTCCTTTGAAAAGAAATCACGGAAGGACAGTCTTTTCCTACGAGGACAACGGCGAATTTGTCGCAAATTTTCTATGATATAAACTTGCTCAGAAATCAAAATTCTACGTTACAAGAACACACCACGGTGGCAATATGAAGCAGAAAAGAAACAGAAGAAAGTTTGCTTTTAGCTGCTTCTCTTTTTATCGGATGAGAAACAAGGGCTAAAAGGGACACCACTCGAGACCCATTACAAAAAGGACACTCAAACAGAATCCTGTTCTGCACCGTTTTTTGTTGTTACCCTCTGCTTTCCGTAGAAGATAATCACTGCTGATTACTATTACTAGTTCTTGACAACATTAAAAGCCGAATAGGAAAGTCTTTTGACAACAGATGGAGAAGTCAGAAATTGATGAAACTGAAACTGATGAGGTAATCGTCCGCATGATATAAACCTGAAAACTGAACTGGTAAAAAGGTATTTACACCATGAGCAAAGTTCTCCATTCCAAGAGCCAAAACCTGAGCCCTAGACAGGGGTTTTCTCCACTCCTCTATCGGAATATGGAACTGACAACCTCCCAGAAATTACTGTTGCAGAAACAACTGATAACCAGGTTCTTCAATAGACGTGTCCAAAAGAATCTGCTCGTCTCTGTGTAAGGTTTTTTGCCTTATTTGTTTTTTTTTTTTATTGCGTTTATCCAATCATTGGCCCATCACAGTCCTCCGTCCTTCGTTATTAGAATGTGTCTCTGTTTAGCTGTCGTTCATATGTTCCATTTACAAAAAAAAGTCACCTTCACAGTCAAGTGATCTGTTTTTTGTCATCGGATTGAAATTAAAGTAGTCTGGTTATTGACCTGATTGGTCAATCCAGCCCCACTTTTCCATGCTTCCTTCTTTAATTGTTTTGGGCGAATTCAACATCATCCAATCACAGACTTTGTTTAAATCATTGAAGACAGAATCTGTTTTCGAACGATCTGAGGTGATCCTTCCCGGTGTAATTCACTGATCTTCTGATTTATCCGCACAATAGTCTAAAATTTCTACAAAAAAAATTTAATAATCAACCCAAATTCACCTGCAAGCAAAGTTCATTTAAATAGTTGAGACAAAAAAGAAAGGTTCGACGGGAAAGACAACACAAAGTTTACAAAGTTGGGCGGTTTCCAGTTCGCTGAAACTCTTTGAAGAAGACAATACATACATCTTATTCGATGGTTTAACATATAATACGCGCGGATATTTTGCGAGTTGCGTAGTATTATAAATGTCCGCGAGTATTATATGTTAAACCATCGAATAAGAGATTTAGTATTCCACTATACAAAAAGGTGTTATTTTGCTTCAATTTTATTTGGTAAGAGTGTTCCTAAAAAAATGCATCATCTGTCCTTCAGGGCGCTTGCGAACGATGTAAACGGCACAGAAAGCCAGCCAAATGTCCTTTATTTGATTGCATAAACGAAATGACGAGAGACAAGCGATGACAAGCTAAATTCTCGGGCTTTGTATCGTGTTGAAAACAATTTCGTTCATCGAAAACTCCAGTTCCGTCTGTATTTGCTCTGTTCTACAGTGTAATACCGGCGCGCGTTCTCTTGACCAAATATGGTAAAATTACGTAATAGTGGAATAATAAATACATCTAATTCGATGGTTTGACTTATAATACGTGTATTATATGTTAAACCACAGAATAAGAGATTTACACTAAGCCTGCATACTTTGAATTATTTGCTTGTAAGCGTCAGCGGCTGGTGATTCCGGAACCTCAGACAAAAATGACTTTCCTTCATCACAGCAGCGTCCTATCCGAGGATCGAGGGGTACTTGGCCAAGGAAAGCTACTTCCATCTCGGCCGCCATTTTTACTGCCCCGCCTGTGGTTGGTGGGAAGATCTTTGACTCTTTCTGCGGTGAGAGAAAAAGAAGCGGTTTCTTGCATGATGTGAATGAAAAGAATTCGAATTGTTAATGCTAAAATCAATTACAACTACACCCCTAATTTCATGAGATCTCAAGAAAAATGCACAGCGGTTTTTAATTTAGTCTCGTGAAACCAAATAAATTGATTTAGCAACAGAACGGGAACGTCAATGGCGACGTCGCGCGCAGGAAAACTACCAATGAGAATTTAGAATAGAGAAGAAAAGAGTAAAGTCTCCTCTATTCTGAATTATCATTGGTGTTTTTTCTGCGCGCGCCGTCGCCACTGACGTTCCCGTTCTGTTGCTAAATCAGCCTAAATTGCAACGCGACGAACCAATGAGAACCCTAAAGCCAAGATTTAATATGTCGTGGTGTCACTGTCTGTCGACAGTCCCAGATTTTGTCGAGAAACTGTCGAGGGGTGGAGAGACACTGGAGCGAAGAAATTTACAGTACTGGATTACCGAAATAAATGAGAATGCCCTCTGTCTCAGCCAATCAGAATTTAGTCATTTTGCCCTCTGTGTTTGTAAACGCTATTACACCACGCAGCAGCCTACCGTTTGCCGTATTAGATAAACTTCCATGCTAATTCTCATGAAGAAGTCCTCCTGTCTCCTGAATTGTCGCCGACCATTGCAGAAATACAGAAGCGTCGGGGATGTCTATGATTTCCTTTTTTCAGCAGTAGCCGGTAAAATTTGACCACCGGTGAAATCCCCGTATCTATGAAAACGTGGCTTTGAGTGCGGGAAAATAGTCTAAGCGCACGCAAGCAGCCATTGGTTTTGGTTTTGCTTATCATTACTTCGAACAGCGGCGCAAGAATTTTAAGTAAATCATTGAGCATATACGTTGCAGCAATTTTAATTGTGCACATGAATTTAAGAATTCCACTCGTTTTGCCCGGGGAGGGCAAAGGGGAGTCAGGGTGGTTTAGT
>NC_090877.1:723131-733131 GCF_036669935.1 Montipora foliosa
ACAAAACTTCTCGGTGCAGAGTAGAGAACCAACAAACTCAGCCCACACGACGCTGACTCTGGGAATTGAACCAAGGCCACACTGGTGGGAGATGCGTGCTCTCACAACTGCGCCATCCCTGCACCGCAAATTTATTTTCTGAATTAATTTGGAGTGATGGCAAATTAAAGATGCACATATGACTACATTTTTGTCAGTTCATTTAGTTGTCTCCTCTTCAACATTATTTTATTATTCTAGTCGATTGTCCCCACTTAACATCCACTCAAAACCTCTGTCCCCATTTAACCCATTGATTCCTCAGTTGGAGTGGGACACAGATTTTACCATGTCTAACGGCAAAAGATTTTACTTGTCAATAGGGGAAGTCCAGGGCAGTTCAGGTGTGAGTGAGTTAAATGTAAAATCAGGTGCATACCTGCTCTCCTTCAAGCCCCATAACTTTGGGAATTGATGGTCCACAAATGTCAACATCCAACACAGCTATCTGAAAAGCAAAAGCAATGTCCTTAGTTTTCTAACAGTATTAAAAATGAATACAACATGGATGTGTTCGTTAGGTCCCAGTGTTTCAAAAGTCGATTAATGTCAAGCCGTGTTTCAACAACAATACATGTTACTAAAGTTTTAATGTTGCCTGTTAAAAACGCCTTAAGTTTCCAACTAGGAAATTTGAGGCTGAGCAGTTCTGGAAGTAATTTTTTGTAAAACATGTATTCTTTCAAGATGAACATTTCAATATTATGACATTGACAATTTGATGAGATATTAACTCCGACAGTCACTGTGACTCCGACTCCGACTCCTACTACTACTACTACTACTACTACTAATAATAATAATAACAGTAATAATAATGATACTATTAATATTAATAATAATCATCATCAGGGTGACCCGAAAACACTGACCCCCAGTCCATGGACCCCTCTACGGACTGGGTCCACGGACTACCCTTATGGACCCCCTATACGGACCACCCTAAAACAACATAGAAATGAAAATACAGTAAATGAAAACTAAAGATTTGACTTACCAGTTGTTGGCATGTCTGGATAGACCACTCGTGTCACTCGTGTCGGCGAAATCTCAACCGTAACGCTCCGCAAATTCAACAGACTAAGGCTCAGGCTCAGGTACAAAGTCTATTAATCACATATTGCCCCTTCCTTCGCTGTGGACTGGAATCCTTCGAAAAAGATTGATAATAAGTAAGTTCTATTTGTATTTTCTTTCTTTCCCTCCGCCATTTTGTTCGGATCATTCTCCAGCGGGTTTGTGAACTCGCACCAGGCTTCACGATCTCTCTGTCCTGAACAAAATGGCGGAAGAACTTAGATTCGAAGCACTCCAGTCAACAGCGAAGGAAAAGGCAACACCTGAGCCTTAGTCTGATTTGCAAAGCATAACGGCTGAGATTTCACCGGCAAGAGTGGTCTATCCAGACAACCGGTATAAACAAATTTTCAGTTGTTATTTATTTTAATTCTGTGTTTTTTGGGGTGGTCTGTAGAGGGGGTCTGTAGAGATAGTCCGTGGACTGGTCCGTAAGGCAGTCCATGGACCCGGTCCGTAGGGGGTCCATGGACCGGGGGTCAGTGTTTTCGGGTCACCCTCATCATCATCTCAATTTTTTTCACACTATGTCATAGGACCAACAGCATTTCCAGTGTAGTACTGAAAGTCAAAAAAAGTTCTTGTCAAAACTGATAAGCAATAATATTGAGAAAATACCTTTACCAGTAAACCAGCATTTTAAAAGTTAATCATTTTATTAATTACCTGTTTATTATTGTCAGCTGCAAGGCCATGAGCAAGATGTGCTGTAAATGTGCTTTTACCAACCCCTCCTTTTCCAGACAATACCAAAATCTTGTGCTTAACTGAAGACATCCTTTCTTTAACCTCTGCTACAGCTAACGGAATTTTAAAAATCATTTCTGTCACTTTAATGCCAAAACAAAAAGGTTAATTTGTCCCAGTAGATGACTGAAAACATAATGTTTTCTTTAATTACCGTGTTGAATTAAATGATCTGCAGGAATGTAACGGTCATTACTTGGCACAGCAATAATAATACTTTTTATTGCTGTCAAAGCAACAGACAGCTAATAGTGTCAGGTTTCATACATAACCCTAACATACCCCTACACTGTAACTCCATCCCTAAAATCAGTATTAATTTTACTATGGTAAACTTCCTAATAAAATGGTTACATGTTGGTTCCGGCCCTTTGTATAACTCAGTTCTTTGAAGGTTGTTCTTCATCATTGCTTCCTAGTTCAAAAGAGCTCTCTTCCTTTAACACTTGGGGATTATCACCGTCTATTGAGAACCTGGTCTATTTTTAATGAACTCAAGTTTGGGACCTCATCCAATTCCAAAGGCCTGGTAACTGAGCACAAGAATGTGTCGACGCAAAAAATCACGGTTCGAGCAGTTTTCACGCGAACACAAAAGGAAGGGCAGAACTTCGGGATAAATTATGAAACCTGCATGGCATATTAAAGGGTGAGAACGAATTACCTGGATCTGGTCCTACTGTTTTACTTGATGCGCAAATGGTTTGGTTCGGACATCCTTGACATGCAGAGCTTTTCCCTGCCTGTTCGCTACCTGTTCCAGGACAGTCTGCAATTAAAAAAAACACCACTAAATAAATATATTCATGCAGCGAACGTTTGTAAAGTGATCTCTTTTTCTAAACTCTAATCGTCAGAATATTCTCGTTTTAAAGTAGAATTACGTTCAGGCGCACTCCGGCACGTCCGCCATCTTGTTTTTTTTTAAGAGCCCACGATGAGGGTGCTCGCGCATGGTCATTGCTTCCAACATGAAAAGGAAAATGGCGGAAGAAGGGTCTGGTAAATACTTTTTTGTTTATCTCAAAAATTGTTTGTGGGGCAGCAAATTCCAATCTTGATGACAGAATAGTTACTGTCTTAATTTTAGTAATAGATGCCGACGACAAGTTGGAGTCCGATAGAAAGTGCGAGCGCACGGATTCTTCTCAGGACCCGTGTCGGGAGCAATGTTGTCCCAAAAATGCTGATGTTGACAACGAGAACGCGGAAATGAACGAGACGTCGAAAGAAGATTTTAGCGTGGAGGAGAAAGAGAAGGACTCAACAGAGGATGAACCCGCTTCGTCTTGCAGAGAGACGGCAAGTTTTAGAGTGGTTTGGAACAAGAAAAATTATGAAGTCACTTTCCCTGTTGACGAAACAGCTGATTGCCTGAAGCAACATATAGAAAATCTGACAGGTTTGCTTTTGTCATGTTTTTGCTTAATTAACTCTAAAATGAAGAAAGATTTCTCCAAAACGCCTCATTAAATTTACTCCAAGTTCCTTGAATTCAAAAACAGCCCCAGTTAGTAGCCTCCTTTGACGGGGATATGGAAATGAATGAAAGAACCCCTTCCCACCCCTCCGACAGAAAAAAGGGTGATTTTGGTTTCGCTACGTGGACCTTTTTGCAGGAAGTCAAAAATGGACTTTTTCCACTTGTTAAAACACAGTCATTTTCAATGAAAGAGAGTTCGTTGACATCATTGTTTACACTTTTAACATAATTTCTTTTCTCATTTACTTACAAATTTGCTTATAGGGGGCATTGTATTTTAGACCAATCTGCCTAAAGAAAACTTGGTAAATGCAACGATCATCGCAATACAAGTAGCATAGAGAGAGAGGGATTGAGCTTCAATATGCATTTAATTGGAATTGTTAACACTTTGCAAGCAGGACTGCACACTAACTAATATTTTAATTATCAGAAACAGACACTTTGTAATCGTTAGTTGTTGTCCTTCAGTAGCATTTGAGAATAATGATTCCAAGTTCGAGTGAGGCCTAACACTACTGTGAAGTTTTTTTACCCAATTATTCCATCAGGGATCAACCCTAGTATTGGAATTGGGCCCACACAAGGACAGAGAAAAACTCTGACCAGGGTGGGATTTGAACCCACGACCTTCGGATTAGATCACCGCTGCTCTACCAACTGAGCTACAAGGCCAGAACAGGAGCAGGCCGTGGGTATGTGAGATGTTATTCACAAGGACAAATTCGGCTCGGCCCAAGCCTAGTTTAGATAATCATTAGTTGTTGTCCTTCAGGGTTCACATACCCACGGCCTGCTCCCGTTCTGGCCTTGTAGCTCAGTCGGTAGAGCGGCGGTGATCTAATCCGAAGGTCGTGGGTTCAAATCCCACCCTGGTCAGAGTTTTTCTCTGTCCTTGTGTGGGCCCAATTCCAATACTAGGGTTGATCTCTGATGGAATAATTGGGTATAAAAACGTCACAGTAGTGTTAGGCCTCACTTGAACTTGGAATCATTAACCACAAAATGCTACTGAAGGACAACAACTAATGATTATCAAAACAGTAATTAATTACATAACATTGCTGAAAAGGTCTGTGCGAAGTTTCCAGTTGATGCAAGCCTGAGTTTGTGGTTAAATGATCAATGTGAGTAATTCAACGCGGGCAAATAATCATCCAGCAACATGAAATCTTCAGCTGCTGCAAATTTCTCAGTTGGCCTCATTGCCCCTCCCCTTCCATTCTGCCACCAAGAAACTCACCAGTAATTTCAATTGATCTTCAGGAATTTTACTTGCTCTTACATTAGCAAAGTCTGAGGGGAAATTTTGCAATAGCCGTATTTTCCCTGTTGACGCCATCTGGAAAATTAGTGAAGTTTCCGAACTCAGGCAGTAGAAAACGACACAATACCATTCTCCAGCTTCTCGAACTCTTCCCGTTGTCATAATCTTGAATGTTTCCCACCTTAAAGGTACTGTAAAGCTCGAACAGGCCACGTCAAAGATTCTTGTACCAAAAATTACAACTTATTCCTGCTCGATTTGTGCAGATGAGTTTCTGATTGGCAGTTGTTAACAATGGCTCACCTCACGCGTCCAGCTGTGATTTCGGGAGTGAACGCTGCCTCTTTTCCCGAAACAGTGGCTGGTAATCAAGCCTACCAAGCACCAAGTATTTTGTCCCAGTTTCATGTAAATTGCTGCAATTATTTCATACCAGTCTGAGTTTGTCCCGGTCTCATGTAAATACTCCTAACCTGCACCAATGAAGGACTGAGTCTTCAAATAGCAGCTTTCCAATCTCCCCATGGCAGTCAATTTACTTGTATCTGGTCATTAAGTACAATCAAATTTCTGTGCTTTACTTGCCTGCTGACACTACACCGCAGCAATAATGAACTTTATTGAAGTATTAACTGTATTGGGGACACTGCACAGAAATCATTTAATTAATCAAATCAATTCATATCAATCAGAGGATGGTTTTTAAGGAGAGGGAGAAAATGGAGGACCTGAAGAAAATCCTCTCTGAGAAAAGTTAAGAGAACCAACAAACTCAACCCACATGTGATACACGACTGTCTGATAATGAACCAGACCATTTATAAGTCTGGGAGTCCAACCTGAGCCACATTGTTAGGAGTCGAGCTCTCTCACCAATGCCATCCCTTCTTACAGAGTCTTTTATAGAAATTAACTCCAGTAGCTATTTCATTAGTGATTGGCCATGCATGGAGAATCATACAAAGTAAACTTTGTCTTATTATCATTTGAAGCATAATCAACCTTTTAGGGATGAAAAACAATCTACTTTGCCTTTGCCTTTAACGTTTGCTTTTTGATGCATGATAAATTACTTTAAAAGAGCAATTCTGCGCTTTTAATTCTTTTACAAATTGATCCATTCCTGTGGTTACGTTGTGTGACATTCATGTATTCTCTCTTTTTCTGCCTCTATCATACTTTCACCTCCTACAGAATAAAGGATGAACAGTAAAATGTTCACCTCCCAACAAGTAGCTTGTTAGCTCACTGGTAGAGCAGTGTTTAGATTACGTGGCCATGGGTTGAAGTCCTGTTCATGCCTGCAATTTCTAAGCTTGGGTATTCTGTGCATAGAGTGAACTTTTACAAGGTTTCATAATTTTATTTCGTTCGTCTGCTTTTTGCGCATTATCTTGAATTATGTCATGTATGTGCATGTGCATCTCGATTTTGATACATCCTATGCGCAAAATGACGATTGCGCACCTTGGATGGTTAGTATGGAGTCAATTTCCACCATCAGGCTGACTTTTGGCAAGGGACATTTTTTAGTAATAACCTCCTAGACAATTTCAACAAATTCCAGATTTTCAAAAATATACTTTTTTATGTCATCACCTCATAACTCTAAACTTTTCATTTTTGGCCACATTCCACAAGCCTCACATGTTCTGTACATAAATGAATGCCCTCATAACATCTCTGCTTGTCTTGTGATTCCAACCTCCAAAGTTCTCCAAACGAAGCCACTATATTTATTTAATCATTGAGTACTCCTAGTTTAGGTTTCTTTACAGTAAGTTCACTTCTTTGTTTCATTAACTGTGATGATCTTTCACATAAAAAATAGTTTCATATACACGGTTGCAACATACGACATTCATATATTCTCTCTTAAAAATTTTTTTTTTACCTTTTATGGGATATGTATAGAATGATTGAAATAAATTGCAATAATACACCATTAAGAAATTTTACAGTTGTGTGCTTAGTTACCTGGCCTATGAAGGAAAGTGAGGCTGGAGTTGACCTTGTTTTGATAAAAACCTCACTGCTTTTCTTATGTAAATTCCAATTAATTAGCATGAGAACAACATTGTTGGCATAAGAAAAGGGTGGAGCTCTGTATCATAACAATGTCATCTCCAGCCTCACTTTCATTTAGAAGCCAGGTAACTAAGCATGTAACTTGCAGGTGGCTTGATTACTCAGTGGTAGAAAGGTGTGCAACTTGTGCAGCATAGTTGCACACTTGTCAGTTGGTGTCGTATTCAGGGCACATTAGGGACCTTCAGATTCTAGGACGAGAACGAGTAATAATAATATAATAAATAATATATATAAATTTATATAGCGCTTAAACTATAAAATATTCTAAAGCGCTTTACAATGAAAAAAGACAAATAAATAATAAATACTATTTACAAAATATATAAACGTAATGCTTACGAACTAAAGTAAACTGATTCATAAGATGTGGATATAAAAACATCAAAAAATATGTACATATAGATACAAAATTATAAATATATAAAGTAAATCTAAATGCATAAAAGAAAAGAAAAAATATATATGTAAACTGAACAAAAAAGTTCATGACAATTATGCAATTAGGAGTCAATAGTAAGCCTTTTTAAAAAGATAAGTCTTAAGATTTTTTTTAAAAGTCTCCAAATTTGCCGATAGTCTAATGTCAATTGGTAAATCGTTCCATATTCTTGGTCCGGCTATAGCAAAAGCACGGTCTCCTGATTTTGATTTAGATCTTGGTATGAACAGTAGTTCTTTATCATCAGATCTAAGTTTATATCTCCGTGTTGGCTGAATCTGAAGTAAATTAGTTAGGTACACAGGAGACAAGCCATTTACTGCTTTAAACACTAATAGAGCAATTTTGAACTCAATTCTCTGCTTCACTGGAAGCCAGTGTAGTTTTATAAGCGATGGTGTAATGTGGTCGTACTTGGGAATAAAGCATATGACTCATGCAGCTGCATTAAGCACCTTTTGAAGACGTTCTTGTTGATATGCAGGTAGGCCAAACAGTAGCGAGTTACAATAGTCCAGGTGCGATGTTACAAAGGCGTGGACTAGTATTTTAGTAGTGTCTGTTGAAAGAAATTTTCTGATTTGTCTGATGTTGTAAAGTCCTCTGAAGGCTTTACTACAGGTCTTGTTGATGTGATCATTCATAGACATTTTATCATCAAACCAGGCACCAAGATTCCTGATGCTGGTCAAGGGTGCTATGTCAGCTGTCCCCACTTTCACAGAAGGTATTTCCACTTTAGCTAGCTGTTGGCGAGTACCAATAATGATAAACTCAGTTTTGGTGTCATTGAATTTTAGTTTGTGAGAGATAAGCCAGGCACGAACTTCAGCAATGGCAGCACATAACGCAGATAGTGCACGATCCATCTCTTCAGAGGATGACGGCCGAAAAGATAGATATAGCTGCGTATCATCCGCGTAGCCTTGCATATCGGGTAAATGTTTTTCCATAAGTTTAAAGAGTCGAGAAGTATACAGCAGGAACAAGATTGGACCAATACAACTTCCTTGCGGGACTCCATATTTCATTTGATAGTCTTTAGAACAAGATTGACCAACAACTACTCGCTGTTGTCTTTCAGACAGAAAAGAACGGACCCACTGAAGTGCACTACCAATAACACCGAAATCAGATTGAAGTAAGTTAAGTAGTAAATTATGATCAATAGTGTCAAATGCAGCACTTAAGTCAAGTAATACGAGAAGTGTAACCTCTTGTCGATCCATGCTTAGCAAAATGTCATTCTGCACCTTAAGTAGGCAAGTTTCGGTAGAATGGTATTTCCGATAAGCAGATTGGTTGCTAGGAAGCGGTGCATTCTCAGAGCAGTGCGACAATAATTGTTGAAGTACCAGTTTCTCAGCACACTTTGAAATAAAGGACAGATTACTGACAGGTCGGAAGTTGTTGAGTACAGGTTCAAGGTCCAGTTTTTTCAAAAGTGGTTTCACAAGAGCACACTTCCAATCAGCAGGGACAAGTCCACCACGGATGGAGAGATTTACCATTTCGGTTATTACTGGGAGAAGTTCATCAATGCATAACTTCAGTAGCCATGTGGGAATTGGATCCTGTTTACAAAATGCACTAGAGGAGCTCATGATGACAGCACGAACATCCGATTCTGTAACGGTAGAAAATGAGTGAAGTTGAATTTCTGGTGGATAACAATTAATTTGTGGTGGAACCACATGAATGCTGTCAATTTCCTCTCTTAGCAGATCAATTTTGCGGCAAAAAAAATCACCAAAATCATTGGCGAGAGTTTCACTGTCATTATGAGGTGGCAGTGGACATTCTTGCTTCTTATTGCACAACGAGGTGACAACCTGAAACAGTTTACGGGAATCCCCAGCACATTGATTGATTTGTTCAGTGTAGTAAAGATGTTTACAGTCGTGCAGTAGCTTTGTGTACTTGTTGCAAATTTCACGATAGGCATCTTTGTCAGATTTCCGTTGGCTTCGCAACATTTTCTTCTCTAACTTTCTTCGCTTTGCTTTCAAGGCTTTAAGCTCAGGGTTAAACCACGGGACCATAGGCCTTACAGTTACCGTTTTATGCAATAGAGGAGCATTTCTTTCTAGAATATCTGTAAGTACCTTGTCGTAGGTCTTGACCAGATTTAACAGGTCAGTTGGAGGATTGTGGTGTAACTTAGAGTCAAGGATGTTGTTCTTGAAAGTCTCAATATCGATCTTCTTGTATTGACGAAAACAGATTTCTTTTATAGAAAGTTCAGGGCGAGGAAAAGCCATAGCAGTTTCAATAAAGCAATGATCAGAGATGAAGAACGTTGTACGTGGAGTTTGTAGGAGCAAATCATAACATGATCGAGTCACAACAAGGTCTAAGATATGACCAGATGAATGCGTAGGTGTAGTAACATGTTGTATGAGACCAAAAGTTTCCAGTAAATCCGAGAATTTATCAGCGTCAGAGTCAGTATGGCTGTCGAGATGAAAATTGAAATCACCAGAGATAAGCAAAACTTCAGAACACATAACAATATTTTCCAGATAGACAGAAAATTCCTCAAAGAAGACATTAGCAGACACTGGGTGTGCCTCAGAGTAAGGTGGTCGGTAGATGCCAATGAGTTTCAGTGGTCTACTTAAGTTCATAATGTTCCATTCACAATATTCAAAGGATCGTTTTTCTCCAGAGTCAGTTCGAGAAGTCTGAAGATTATCTCTGTGCATTAATCCAATACCGCCTCCAATGCGCTGCGAAGGTCGAGGACAATTATGAAACAAATATCCTGGTGGTGATAGTGAAGAAATACTAACAGAATCTTCATCTTTAAGCCATGTCTCAGTAAGCACACAAAGGTCAATTTTGTTACCCATCACAT
>NC_090877.1:738131-748131 GCF_036669935.1 Montipora foliosa
ATTATTATTATTATTATTATTATTATTAACACTAAAACAAGAGAAATTTGACCAAGGTTTTCCCTTCTTTTGTTTGACTCCTTTTTTTTTAACTAAAAAGAGCCACACTCACTTTGAATGGTTCTGAAGCTTGGTTTTTGATGTTCAGTTTAGGGAATCACATCGAAACTCCTTGTAGAGGCTTGGGAACTAGTGTTTCATTGTGAGGCGTTCTGGGACAGAAAGTGGGTAGGAAACCTTAGGGACCTTAGGGACTCCAAAAGGAAAATATTGAGGGAAAAACCCTAATTTGACATTTTAATTCAGGAAAAAGTGCACATTTTACTCTGAAAAATTACACTCACTTTAAAGACTGTTATATCGACGATCAGATTGTAGCTTGAGAATCACTTTTCAGTTCTCAGCACAAGCTTCAAGAAAAAGGTTTGATCTCCAAACCTAATGTACATGGTCATGCAAAGTGAGAACCTTACTCTTACTCACACACCCAGTCAAATCTTAAGTCCCCCTACAAAACCAATAGGCCATAAAATGGTCGAAAGGAGACTATTTTTTTCGTGAGGAGGAGGGTGGGGGTAAGATGGGCTGAGTTGGTTTTGAGGTCTGTTCATGATCAAGGCTTGATAACATAGTTAAATTACCGGCATGCAACAAATTTTTTTGTTCATGAAAAGTGTCATTATTAATTTTTATCATTAGACTCACAATGTAGCTTTTATGGAAACCAGTGCAAGAACAGGACTGAATGTTGATTTAGCATTTATGGCTGTTGCAAGGTTTGTCAAATTTGTTTCTGGCAGTCATCTTCCTTTACTTAATGGTAATGGTGATGAATTTATATAGCGCATTTTATATTGACATATTCAAATGCGCTTTACAAGCAAGTGATCTATGGGTGAGATCGGACATCAGCATAGACAGGCGCCACTTGCAGCTGCTATCAGCCCATGAGCGATCCCATCCAGCACATACCCTACTCTTTACGAATAGTAAAGGGCCTATGGTTTGCAGTCCTTATCCGAGAAGACTTGAAAGTCTAAACATTTGCAGATGCCATTACAAAGGCAGCACTTTCCCCTCACTCATTTTAAGACCCTGAGTGTTTGGTCTGGCCGGAGTCGAACTCACGTCCTCCCGGATGGCAGCCTGATGCTCAACGAACTGAGCCACCGCTGCTTGTGGCTACTCCCCTACATTAACCCATTCACCCCTGAAAGGGAAGGAGGTCATACTCTCAAAAGGAAAAGGGCCCAGCCTGGTTTGATAATGAGTGAAGTACAAGCCATCCAAAAGTGACAATTTATTGTGTGGGAAAAGCACTGATACCATTCACAGGGTTTTCGTTTGAGGCCTGAGGCCGGACATTTCGTCAGGTTGTTTACGATTTCATGTCTGGTACTTTGACGCTATGAGTTGGTAAATATGTTGGCCACTTTTTTTCCTTTTTTAAACTTTTGGACGTGGATATCTCAGGAAGCCTTGAGCTGAAGAACCACCACACAATTATGCGCAACAAATCCGCCAAACTATCAAGAAGTCAGTCAGTCGCCTTATTTTGTTACTTAACAGATTAATCTATCTGTTGGCATTTCACTTCAAGATAAGTTTAGTTTTCTTTTTTTGTAAACACCATTTCTGTATAGTAAGGCAATCGGACAGCCTTACAAATTATAGAAAATAATGTCCGGTACTTTGGAAAGCTATTAAAAACCCTGCATTCATTCTTTTTGTAAATGTCAGTTGTGCAAAGGTTACTACATGTTAGTATATCAGCCTCAATTTTTCAGAGATAGCATCTTATGTAAGCACACTTCAATATTCAGTGCTTCACTTTCTTGAAGGGGTTGATGGAAATGATGAGCTTATACTTACAAGGGAAACTTTGTAGGTAGACATCTGGAAGTTCATTTTTAGGATGTCATTATTGTAAGCTAATAATTAATTTTTATGGCCAATGTAGTTCAATCTGTGGCGTTGATGCTTTGTGATCTGGAATAAGTTTTTCAGTCACTACATGTATGTTGTTATACTGCATCAAAGAGTTGTTCGGTGTGAATCTAAGTAATATAATCAGGGTTAATTTGGAACACTTGAGAAGTACAGCGAAAATGTACATGTCAGCATCTGCCACAATTTTCATCTACTTTCATAGTTTTGGAACTATTTCCAGTTGCAATTTGAAAGCAAAGGAAGAACAGATGAGGATCTTTTATGGTTCATTTTGTTACAGTTTTCTTATTTTGGAAATTTCTTTTACAACCCTGAAACAACCTGGTTGAGGCCACAACTCGACCCTGGATCATTCAATGGTTGATGATCATTCTGTCAGCTCCTTGTCACTACCGTATGCCTCTAATCTCAAATTTTAAATTTTTTTTCATTTCAGGGATATAAAGCACAGGAACCTCAGAAAGTCAGCAGAGCCTAAATTTAATATTGAAAAATATGTTGAGTCACAAAGAGAAAAGCCAGGCTGCTGTTCCTGACCTCCAAGCAAACAAAATGATACTATGAAATGTGCATGTAACAAGAATGTTAACAGTCATGAATGTTTAAATCTTAAAGCAATAACCCAGCAACAATCATACACAAATCACAAATATTGGAATGTATGCCTTTTAATTATGTAAACTTTGGTCATAATTTGTGTTGTCACTTAGTTGAGATATGATGTCCAGGATTTGATCATTAATTTGCTGATGTAAATCTCATGTTTGACATTGTGAAGTGCTCTTGTCCAACAAATGTCAGCTAAAAATGCAGTTTCTAATCTGAAGAGGTATGTGAGTTACCAAAATAGAAAACAAAGAATGGAAATGTCCAGTCCATTTTAGTTGAAGATTGTTAAACTGTTTTGTAAGTGCATGTCTTCTGCTTTTCAGTAAGGAAACCATTTTGACGGGACATTGAATTTTAAACAGTTTAGCGTAATTTATGGACACCCTAAAATTTAACATGGCTTATCTTTGAATCAAACTGTGTTGTATAAATTAATTTTCCTGGTTGTCAATTTTCAGCAACTCAGAGATAAGTCTTGATAAAAATGCAGAACACTTTAAAGGCAAAGAGGAACAGTAATGAGCACAGATGCAGGCCACTTTGAAACTTATTTATAGAGTTTTGTACAAAACTCTACTAAAGCTGTACAATTAATGTGATATAGGCATTTAAGTCTTAACAATCATGTCAAGAAGAAAAGGACTGAACTACATAGGGGTGGACCGTGGCTTGTATCCACCACAGTCAGGTGGGACAGTTTATGACGAATACATAACACTGTGTCATACTGGCCAAGCGAAGATGCTTCATGAATATTTGATGTCACCCTCGACTGTCATTGATAACTAACCATTCGCAAACAAGTTGTTAGGTTTAAATAGCGCAGATTTGAACTCGTCACTACAAACAATATACTCAGAGTGCACGGAATGAGCAGTTGTCTCCTTGTTTGGCCCTTACGTTGTTCATGAAGTTCCCCACCTGACTGTGGCAGATCTATTTTTGGTCACATTACGTAGGGCGCAGCCCAAGGAGATCTGCCCGAAAACATGTGTCCAATGTTGATGGGCATAATTGAGAATGGCTATTAGATCTAAATACGAATTTGTATAAATCACAATTTGGTGGCAAAATTCGAAATAAATTATAAATACCTGGTATTTATTGATAGAGGAAGGCTAAAATTCAGGCTGTTTTTTGTTTTCAGTGCTAGATTAGGCCAGCAGAGCCATTTAAATTGAACTTTGTTATTATAGTGTTTGGCAACAGTAATCGATTTCCTTGGTTTGCTAGCAACAGACAAAGGAAAGCCTAAAATTAATATTTGTATGGTCATTGTATGGTATTTTTGAAGTTTTTGGTAGTGTAGGTTTGAAAAATCGTTAAATTAAGAGAACATAATTTTGTGGCACTTTGTAAATCTTGTGAGTAGTGGAAATTTGATGATTTCCACTATAAAACTTCGACCGAGTTGATATTCTGAACTATTTATGTCGTTAAGAAAATTACAGAGATACGAGGACGTTTTTAGTCAAATGTCATCAGCATTTTTGTAAGAATAGATAGAATACTGCAGTGTTTAGCCTAAATTTCCGAATTTCTACATCTGGCAGGTCCTCATTTTGGTGAACTCCAAAATAAAGTTCAGATGCTTGCAGTCACTTATGACTTCAAACGTCGTTTTTCTCGTTTTTATATAATGAACTTTAAAGGGGTTTAATGTCGTTGCTGTAATTTGAAGATAAGTGGGAAAAGTTGGTCCCTTTATTGGCAACCCCGCGGAAGAGATGCTTTTGTACAATCGATCCGCCCCGCAACAGCTTCTGTCGATGCCCCAACCTACCTTTCCTAAGCAGCGTGTTGCCCCTCGCTGGGGAGAAACAATATGGGGCAAAGATTCGGTAATTTTACTTCCTCTCACGACCTGACTTCCGCTTGTCGAAGGTCCTGTGGTGTATGCTATACGGACATAACTCGCGGTGTTATGGGTATAGAGAGAGAGAGAGAGAGATCCGCCCTGTTGTACGCATAGTGTTATTAAAGTTGTGTTTATCGGAAGGTGTCGTGTGTTTCTAATAGCCATCTGATGATGAAACTTTACAAGTGGGGTGTAAATACCTTTTAGGGGAATTAGTGTCCTATTGTATTTAACACCCACCTTAGGGTGAATCTTTAAATAAATAAATAAAGAAGTACCCGAAGGTTAGTCCTTTCAAGAAATTGGTCCAGCTCAGTTTGTATGTATTGGACAACCCAAGAGGCTAAACTGTCGACCATGGTTTACAGCCGTTGTCAGTCACACACGCAAAATTTAGGTGGACGTCAATAAAAATGTTTCCATGACGAATGCAACTGCCGCCAAATGAACAGGACAGTTGTCATGGAAACATTTGATTGACGTCCACCACTGTTTTGTGAGTCATCATGATCTTAAAAAATGTAAACAACAAGGATAAACGAGAGGTCAACACAGAAGACACACGCAAAGGAAACTGTTTTTTGTTATACTTGGACGCAATCATCCAAAATGAGGGTTTTGCTCGCTGACCCTAATCCACATGTATAATCTCCTTGGTGAGGCTGCCCTATTTTCATTAGCTCTTATGGTTATTCGGGGCAGCCTGTGTCCTTAAGATGCTAGTTCTTGAATTTGTCTTGGCTTAAACCCTAGTTTGATGATCTAAACTCGTTACACGCATCAACAGATACTACATATATTGTGCAGACCAGCTGCGCTTGAGGCACCTGCGTACACGTGCCACATGTTGCGAAAAACATGTCAACCACTCTAGGCCATTCCGGAATTGCGCAGGGAACTGGGGCGAGTTTCAAATTTGAACCAATCGATAAATTGGCACCATCACATGAAAGATAAAGTTGAGATTGGCCATCTGTCCAAGTCTGATGCTTTTAGGTCGAACAGAGACCAAGTAACGGATTTAAAACGTAGTTAAAAATCCATGCAAACACGGCGAGAGCTACTGAAATTTAAACTGACCAATCAGAATTCAACGAGCGGGAAAAACTGTGCTATCCTTGTGCTATTCGACGTCACGCCAATTGTTTACATTCGGATTGGTTAGATCGGTGGACATTCGCTCAGCCTTCTCTTGTGACTCTCTTGACCGTCGCTTCTTTGAACTCAGCGGGACAGAAATGACGCATTGTTCTGGCAATCAATTTGCCAATCCACTTTATCCAGTTTATGAATTGGTCTAGCATGTGATTAAAAACCAGGATCGCCTTTGAACTTTATTCTGTGGAGGAAGAAGACGTTGCTGAGTGAACATTTTTACGACGAAATCCCTTGGTTTGTTCAGCACTTTGATGTCCGATAACTGAGCCGCTCTAATGAGTGTTGGGTCAATCGCATTTGGCCGTCTGACCATATGAAGTTTTTTCAGCTCTTGTTTGTGTCCATCATGATCGAACTTCAGGTGAAGCGCTACGCTGCTTTATGCCAACTTCGATGACTTGTGATGAGCTTGCCTGCTGCCCAAATTGTTGTTGTATTTGGGCAAGATTGGTCTTATCGGGTTGGAACTTAATAGTGAGGGGAACAATTTTTCGTTCATCTGCTGTGCCAAACAACAAACAATCCTGTTGGGTGTTCCACGTGCTTGGCGAGTCTTGCACGACCATCATCTATCAGATCTGGAGTGGAGTTTTCTTTCATTGATTACAACTTGCGATCGTTCTGCAAACATCCACGTAGCATGCAGCACTTTTTAGTGACTTCAGGATCCCCGGCCCGTTTTGCTGTTTCAAAGGGAGTCGTGCATTTTTGAGCAGTTTGTCTTCATTGCTTGTATTTTTTCGTTTGTTCCTGGTGGCGCAAAGTAACTTTGATGATTTGAAAGGACTTGAATCCTTAATTGCATTAGCGATTTTTTTAATTACGAAACCAGCAAGTGAATGGTACACAAAATTAGGAGAAACTGTTGGTTGAATAGACAATATTTGTAGACATAATTATCTACCCAGTTTAAGTACTAAGCTCAGCAAGTTGTTTGGCTCCACAAGTTTCAGTTTCAGGCCACGTACCCAAATTCACCCAGGTACTGTTGCACACTACCATAGTTCTTTGGAAATTGAATAGCTCCTTGAACACCTGGTTGCTTGAGAAGAAACTTGATGTGTTTGTTCTCTACATTGGTGAATGCAGCCACTAACTGTCCATTGTGGATAAACTCCAGACCAACTCTTTTTTCAATTTAATCTTTGTTCTTCGCAGGGCATTAACAATGGTGTCCCTTGTAAAATGTTAGTTTAAAGAGTTTGTTTAAGTTATTTCCAATTTCATAGGGCACTGTGGTTGCCAGATTCACTTTAAAACTTATCATGGAAATGTAAATCAATGCCAGTGAAAAGTCAGTCTCTTGAGTTGTTGATAGAAAATTAATTTAAAATATGCATATTGAAACATCAGTTGAGGAATATTTTTTTCCCTTTTTGTGAACCTAACATACATTGCTGCCATTTATTTATTGCTTGGTCATTCAATGTCTTAATCACATCAAATAATTTATTTTTTAGGTATTGTGTATCTTTATCTAAAAACTTAACTGGTTGCTTTTTGGAGCCCTTTTGCAGCATATTTAGATAGGCAGGAAATGTTCCACATTTTATGGTAAATAGTTCTGCATAGTTTTAAGGAATATTGCGGCCTAAGCTAATTGAATATGAGAATAAAATGTGCTGTTTGACATTTTGTGAATTTAAAGACTATTAGTATTGTTTGCGCTTGTTTTAAAAGGCTTAAGGTTGGCAATCAAAAGTGTTCCTTCAACAATCTTATTCTGTAAAGATTACCTTGGAAGAATTGGATTAATCCAAGTTTTTTCTTCTAGCCTCTTTCCCCAGTGCCCTCTGAGAATGGAGTTGATTTGGTTTTGCCCAATGTTGAAAGATGAAACAATGCCTAAACCAGCCGCAAGGAATACTTCATGGTGCTTTTTTTACAAACATGGGCATGAGGGTGCTCATAAGCATCTGAGCATTGTTTTGCATGCTAAAGTGATAATTATTTTTAATAATTTGTTTATCTTAGAGAGTCTTCTTTTCCTGTTGGTCATTCAAAAATTGTTGGAATAGCTTGTTTGAGCTGTTGGATAGAGGCAGAGCATTTGATGAGGGCCTCCTGGAGAGAGGAGTCCTTGTTCCCTTTAGATATTTTCTTGTGTTTCCGTTTTCCTCAAATTACTTTGAAACTTGTTCCCAGCCTTTTGATCCCTAAAATTGAAATATTGGTTTTCTTCCCTTGTTCCCTAAAATATTTTATATTGTTCCTCTGTTCCCCAGTTCAAATAAGCCATGTTCTCTTCTTCCCTCAAACCCCTGGAGTGCCTCTTTGATGTTGATTCTCGTATTGGCCTAATAGTAATTCACTGTAGAATTGCAAGACACAGCAAGTTCTTATTTGGGAGTGAGGGAAAAGTTTTGAATAAATGTTTGCTCAATACAAGAAACAAAATTTGACTGCACCTTCTAGACCTTACTCTTTTCAGACATGAATCAGCTTGTTTGCACCTTTCTGGCGACCTGCGGGAGGGCAAGCTCTAGAAATTCTTCTTTAATGAGCCTTCCGCTGAAAAACTTTCCAAGTCTGGCTTTCCGGTGTTAGGGGCCGAGGTTTTTGTGCAAAATTCATCAGCGGCTTCCTTGCAGCTTCTAAAAGGTGTTCCTTCGGGCAATGGTTAGTAAAAGTTTTGTAGTGCTTATCAGCTTGACAATTTTTCTTTCCCGATACTCCATTTAAAATGCACGTAAGCGCTATTAATAGAGAGCCAGAAAACCATTTAAAACATTTTGTGGCAATTTTTTTGTCAACAAACTTGGGTTGTCGGCGAGCAGAATTCGAACGTAAGCTGTTGTGCTTTGGCTTTTATTTGTGCTTTTTCTAACCAATCTAAGACGAATTCAGGCTGGTATTTTCGAGTCAAGTGTAAGAAGACGGCAAAACCGTATTGATAATGTATTTATTTGAGTTAACTTCGCGAATAAAGACTTTAATCGCTTCCTTTCGACGGGGTAGATCGACACGCACAACCGAAATGCACTGTTTCCGGTGAAAGGGCAAATGATTGACAGGATAGCACAGTTTTGACTGCCGCGCGCACTGCGGGCGCGGGTTCCGTATGCAAGGAATTTTGACAATGTTATGAAATTCATGATCAATAACAGGACAGAGGCATGAAAAACTGACATCAATTTGTTTTTTACAATAACAAGATGGCAGAGGGGTAAAAATTAAGTCAAAACACGAGAAGAAAGCGAGACAAAAAATGCGAAAATCACGTCATTATCGCATAAATTATAAATTTATGTGACTGTCCGCTTATTGACAATAACAATTAGCCAATCAGCGGACGAGAATTTTTGCATTCATTGTAAAATATCGATTGGTTCAAAACTGAAGCTCGCCCCAGTTCTCTGCGCAATTCCGGAATGGCCAATTTTCTTTGTCATTGAGGCTAGTTTATTAAATTTTATCCCAGAGAAGAAGCTGAAGCTATAACGCAATGTTTTGGTATTGATTTATTTTGTTCTAATAAAAGCCACTGATAATCAAATCGTTACTGGATTTGGTATGTGGCTTACTCTTAAGCTTGCGTCACTAAAACAGCTGTTCATTTACCTATCTCTACTATAAATTTTTACCCAAGGACAGATTACGACATGCAGCAGAGACCAACCTTGAAGCAAGTTGAAGCAAAAAATGACCTCAGATCACCGCCAACAACAGTCTCTATGAAGCGCCGCAAGGGAAGAATGTGTGATGTGGGTGCAGTCCTGTAGGGAAATAGAACGTACGGTAATTAAATATACTCAAATAAGCCAAAAGAAAACGAAAAAACAGGGATAATGTCACCATTATAAACTCGGCTTTAGCAATTTCGTTTCCTTGATCAGATTTACTTTGTATTTTCGAGGAGTGAACGAGTCCATTTAGTGTAAAGAGCAGTGAAAGTTTTTTAAAGCAACGCTGCTTATTGTTAGACCCTTTGACGAAATTCTTTCTAAGTTCTTCAACTTCGTGAAAAAATTAATGGCGCGAAATGTTGGATCTCCGGCTGAAACAGTGGGTCATCGAAAACACTCCACGCACGCGACAGCTGCAGTCGAATTCCCTTCCACCCTCAAGGAATTTCGTTCTTTCTCTCTTACCATAGCGTTAAGAAATCCTCAACCACGTGATGAAGACGGTGAGGTCTGGGAAGAACAACGCTTTTCGTTTCCTTAGGTAAAGCTGAAAAACAAAGTCAAAAACGTTTTGAAGTTGAAAAATGTCTTCAATCAAAAGACAACTGTGTCAATTTACTGATTGGAATGATGATTAGAGCGGTTTTCAAATGAGTGTCGTAAAACCAAAACCAAAGTAATTACTTTGGCCAATCAAAAAAGACGGAGACAATCCGTTAAACCAATCAAAACTCGAAGTAATTACACGTAGCCGACACAAAGCGCGGGAAAATGTGCACGCGCGCGCCACGATTGGTTT
>NC_090877.1:750631-753131 GCF_036669935.1 Montipora foliosa
GGGTTTCTTTGTGCACTACTGGGAGAAAATCGTTTTTGGCCCGTTTCGTTTATCAAATTTTTCAACCAGCCCCGAGTTTGTTTGAAATTGTTGAAAAACGATGGGTTGAATCCGTTGTCGTTTTCTAAGTTTTTTTGGGCAGGGCTCCAGTTGATCGCTGTAAACAACGCGGCAAAGACAGGTAACGAAAATTCTCCGGAGTTTAATACTGGCACGTATGGTTTTCGCTCTGACGATGGGCTAACGCTCGAAACGTCAAATTTATCTACGGTGGTCAATTTAGCATATTACTCAACCCAGCTGACAAACCCATTCCTATACGCTTCCCTTCCCCACCGACGCAGCACCACAGTTTCTTTATAAAATAAACCCCTTTATCCGTTTTTCTTTCAACAAACCGAGGCTTCGTTAATCCTCTTGATAATGACATTTACAAGTTCCGTGACAGGTACTGTGATGTGCGGCCACGTGACTTTATGATTGCGCCACTCCAGAATGTGATGCAAGGAACGAGCTGCAGAGAAATGAAAACAAACGCTGTTGCAAAACTTGAATCCATTGCGCGCTGCAAACAAATGATGTCAGGGCTGGCGCAGTGGTGACAGCACTCGCCTTGTACCAATGTGACCCGGGTTCGATTCCCAGCTCGGCGTCATACGTGCGTTGAGTTTGTTGGTTTTCTACTCTTTCCTCCGGGTACTCCATCCGGTTTTTCCCTATCCTACAAAACTGTACAGTCACGGTGTCCCCAATAAGTGCCCCGGCGCTACAAGACTTGGAACTTAAATAAAGTTTACCATCATTATTAGACAACCAACCCCCACTGACGTTTCTCTGCTAATTCGTAACATGTCCCAACCTTCACAATGAAGCCCAGCTTTGTTGAAACTGTATCAACCTCGTTCTCAAAAGAGAGATTTAGCGTCGCGTTCGCGACAAACGTTAAACATTGGACTAAAATTTGCGTTTTGCCAAAATGGAAGAATACAAGTTCATTTCTCCCCTGTTATCTTCAAATAGCAATAGGCTCTTTCAAGTGTAAGTCATGCGTTTTACATGATGATTGAATCCCTCAGGTGGAAAGACTATCTCCATGGCCAAGTACACGGCTCAACTGTTTGTATCTATATGAAATATATGAGACATTCAGTACCCTTTGAGTTCTCCACGCTACTAAGATCTTCTATCCTCCGTGCAAAGAGCCCTTTACGGTAGTGTAAAAGAAACTGTGGCCTTTTATTGTAATCTTTTCTTGAAATCTTATGTGTCCGTTCATATTAGAATACCTGCACTTTTACCAACTCGTTTGATATCTTGCATACCTGTGTAACGGAAGCCATGAATGAATCCGCCGGCCGACTTTCTGAAGTCGATAGAATGAGTATTGGTACCGGCTACAGAAGAACCAAAAAAAATGAACCATGTCAAACTCTTTGACCGTACTTTCGATATTCATTGCTTTTGAACGATCGATGGTAAATTTAGATTCCTCTAAAAGCGTCCTCAAGCTACTGTAAAATCCAAGGATAAGCCGGGTTGTGATCTGATTTGATATGAACCCTAACTCCTATGCGAAAGATCGTTACAGTGTAGAGAGCAATCGCAGCCTCAGGCTTTCGAGTCCCGTTACAGCGTGGCGTTTTTTAGTGTTTTTCGCAAGTAGTAAAGTTGCTCCATTTGCTCCTACGACTTTACCCTAATAAGAAAGGTTTCGTATCCGCATTTTTCTTAATATAATTCTCATTAAATTCATCACCAATGCAATTATTAATTTGTTTTTCGCTATTTCCAACTCACCGAAGTAAAGTCCGGGAACCGTAGTTGACTCGTAGTCAGCTTTGATGGATGGGTACTTCTTGGAACGCATGCCTATACATGGCCTCGGTTTGGTTGAATTGTCAAACACGCTAAAATCAAACTAAGGAGACGAAACAACATCCACTTAAGTGAGAAACTAGGCACTTGCAGACATTTTCTAAACTGAGCAGAAAAGACGGAAATTTTGAAACAGGATGAACGCCCCAGAATGGTGCCAGAATTATGCAGCTGCGTTTTTTAAAGAATTCGTTGCTTTAATAAAGGAAATACAATCTCCAAAAGGCGTTGTGGAAGCTGGCGAAAAAGGCGCAGCGAGAGGCATGCACTCATGGCGTGTATGTCCGGCGGGCTATCAAGCGTTTCAATGCAACTTTCAAGGGGCAGGGAAGAACTTACCTTGAAACCCAAGCACCTGATAATGCGGTCATAAGGTTCTCTGACGGCGAAGTTGTCAGCTACATGAGAATAGGTAATACAGAGATAAGGAAGCACTCAAATACACTGAAAATAAAATTGTGCCTTAATCAATGGGGATTAAGGGATGCTCATGCAAAAATACGTGTGATCCTGACGGGATACAAAGTAATGACCTTCCGATTGCTTGATCGGATGCTTTGAAAACGAGTTATGGGTCCGGAGCTTCTTGACGCTTTCGTACATCTGATATACGTCCTTCACACTG
>NC_090877.1:803131-805631 GCF_036669935.1 Montipora foliosa
AATATAGTAACTGGGATTTTACAGTATGATTTTTTATGAAGACAAACTTTTGTTTTTGTTAGATCTGAATGCCAGCAGAAGTCAGATTTTCTCCATCACTTAATGTTTTCTCAATGTATTTATCTACAAAAGGTTAATTAAGCATCATCTCTGCAGCATTATTGCACTAGTATTGCTTCTTTGTGACTTTCGTGGGTGTAAGAATTGTTTGGGATGCTTGAAATTTCATGTTGCGCAGCCTCAGACAAAAGAATGAAATTTAAAGAATTTCAAACACTTGCTCTTAACTTTAAGAGCCGGCAGAAGTGGCTGTTTGACAAAATTAGATCTGAGATATCATTTCTTTGCTGTTGAAGGAAATCGCAAGGCATCTGCAAGAAAAGGAATCGTTAACATTGGAGCGTGCAAGGCAACGTCGTATAGAACGACAACAAAAGGAAGAAGCAGAGGGCAAAATGCTGAGTGAAGCTCTTTCAAAGCTAAAAGAAAATGGAAAAAATCGTGTGAATCATTTTGAAGTGGCTGAAATTCAGACAGGTTAGTCAAACTCTTCTAATCAAGAATCAACCCAAACAACCTTCTAATATTACTTCCAAATGTTGTTATCTGGGTAATAAATAATAGTACTTAGTTATAGGTGTTTGCTGGTGTCATTGTTACCCTGTCTAGTTTATGAAATGATGTCATTCTGAGCAGGAACAAAATAATTCCCGATCAGTGTCTGCCGTGAAATTACAGTACTGTGCAACCTCTTTCGAGTCTCGAGTCTCGCGAGGATCGAGGAACGGCAGTCGAGAATCAAGCAGTTCCTGTTGTGATTTAATCGAGGAGTAATGCTTTCGCGAAAGCTGAATTGATTATGAATAACTGACAAGGTTTCCCGTCCGTGATTTTGTGAGAATCAAGTGTCGAGGATCTAGTTTGATTTCGAGTGAATCAAGTCTCGATTCTCGAATTGATTTTTGATCCTCAATTCTCGTGATGATCGAGTCGAGACTGTCAACTTACTTTTGCATGGTTCTGTACTGTAAATTCGAACTGGGATACAGGAGAGGGTCTCTGCGGTAGGGGCAAGACATTGGCAAGACATTGGCAAGGCATTGGCACAGCGAGGCTCAGAGTACAGTAGTTTCCATGATGGCCTTCCCCCCCTACACCTTCAATCTTAGACAAAACTCTTGGGAAAAATTCTAGCTTTGGCATCATTTGACATGCACTCACAAAGTATATCCGTCCTTACCCCTCTTCCCCCTTATTACCAATGTTGTAATAATGAGGCAAAATACTGTGCAAGCCTTTGGCCGTTTTTTTAACCAACATTGGAATGTGGGGGGAGGTGGGGAAGCAGGAAGAATTTAATCTTAATCACTGACAAATCAGAGTGCCACATTTTCCCAACGAGTTTTGTCCAAAATGGTAGGTAGGTCTCATTTCGCCACTGCTTACTTTGCACTTTTAAAAACTTTTTAAAATCACTCTTTAATACTTTTAGGTGGTTTTACTGTAGCAGTGCAGAGATTTTAATGCTAAGATTGTATTACATTGCATTAAATTTTGTCACAGCACTGGTTCCTGTGGGTTCTAGAGATCGCCCAGTGCATACAGATGATACGAGACCTCATCAGAAACTATCAGCAAAAGGTAGTAACAGTAGCAGAGGATCTGATAATGGCATCAGCATGGGAGAAGGAACTGCCGCGACCGGCTGAGGGAGGACGCCTTGAGTGTGACAGGATTATTATGGATGATGGAACAGCTATTCACTTCTTTGATGAAAATGACGATTCAGGTGTGAGGGGAAAAGCCCACCGAAGATCAAGAGAACGACAGGATGAGGTGGGAAATTCTGATGAGTGACTGGTTCAACAAAAAAGTTTAAATATAGTGGCTGGTATTGTTTACAGTGATCACCTTGCACTCAGTGTCGGTCTCCAAATACAGTATCACGTCATTTATATGTAAATACTACAACTTCTACCATCCAACTTTTTTTCTCCTTAAAATATGTCTTAAAATATGTTTTCTGTGTGCCTATTACGAGTATATGAGACCATTAAAAATTGGGGGAGGGGGGGGGGGCGGGGGGTCACAGTGCTCGTTTCTTCGCAACACGATGATAAATGGGTTGCAAAGGGGCAATTTCAGCTTCAAAGTGATCTTTTTCCGGGAAAGGACTGGGGCGAGTTCCAAAACAGCATCTTAACTAAGAAGAATTATCATGATTGTACTTGGAAGCTCTTGAACAGCAAAAGCGGACATTGTTGCCTCTCTTTAGATGGCCAGCGTGAAATGCCATCATCCCCGAAGTCGCAATGTTATGCGCAGTATGAGATGCGCGGTGCAAAACAAGGGAATCACCTTAAGCCAATCATTAAGGGCTACAGCTCGTGTTTTTAAACCCGATAAAACACTGCTGCGAGTTTTTTAAACATTTCTTAGAAAACCTTCGTTTTTACGGAGATTTCCATTAAAATTATCAAACACCTGCTAAACTGCTATT
>NC_090877.1:818131-845631 GCF_036669935.1 Montipora foliosa
TGCCGTTTGCCTTGCCCGTAAACGCCAAACAAATTTCTGTCGCAAACCATCCATTGCAAATTTTTACGACACTTCCGCCGACTCGACGGAAAGTAAATTTTAATATACCAAGTGAGACCCAGAGCAGGAAGGTCAATGGTGCTTCAAAGCCAATTTGATAAACAAGGGTTCAGGTTTCTTGTTTCTCGGATGGTAATTTATATTTTTCATCCGGTTCTGAGTGTAGTCCAGAGAAGATTTCGATAACCGTCACACGACAACAAAGATGGTGGCTTATTGCAAAGGTTCTCTTTCAGAAAAACTTTCACGAGTTACTTGAAGACAAGAAAAAGTATATCATTAGCTGCAAACCCGTCAGACCGGAATGCAAAGTTAGATCTTTTGGTTGGCCTTTGCTCACGAGTTCTAAATCCTATAAACACTTTGCTAAATTCCTGGTTTCCCAATTTTTTTCACAACAATGTTTGTCTTTGGGAGAAGAGGTGTGGCGCAGTGAAAGCATTCGCCTTCCTCTAATGTGGCCTGGGATTGAGTCCCGTATTCCTAATAGCACATGTTCGATATGTCAATATTCACTCATGGGTAGCTGCGAGGCTTTACGGTTAAATTCCAAGATTGTTTTGTTTAGAACTCCTCCTTGAGACTTGTGAGACAAAGAAAACAGAACCGAGCCGTGAATTTTGACTATAAGGCCTTGTAGCCACGCCTTAATATTGATATATTGAACTCGGCCTATTCGCTGCTTCTTCACTCGACTCCGAAAGGATTTGCTCCCGGTATTTCCCTGGTATAATAACGTTTGATTTACAGTTTCCACAAAGTATTAGAACTCGCCATATAAACTTGACAGACTTAACTATTAGAGGGTAATGTGAAGTGCTTGTTTTCCACCCATATAGACCATGTGAGCATTAGCCCTACTAATGGAACTGGGTCCACACAATGACAGAGAACAACTCTGATCAGGATCGGGAATTGAACTTACGACTTTCGGGTTAGATCACCGCTGCTCTACCGACTGAGCTACAAGGTCAGACGGGAGCAGGTCATGGGAATTAAAGATGCCAATGTCACCCCCGGTCAGAGTTTTTCTCTGTCCTCGTATGGGCCTGTTACACAGGAAATCCACACAATGTTGAGGTATTCCACGTGTATTTCTACATTGTCCAGTCCTCTGGCGCATTTCTATAGGAAGAAGAGTAGGAGGAGGAGCAGTCGTCACTCAGATGGCTAGTGCGCGGCTTTCGATGACTTCAACGTCTGTTTCTACTTTCCTCTGATCGGTGTAGCTATAGCTTTAAATATCCGTAAAACGGAGCACTGACAGAGGGAGGGGGTAAAAGGCGCACCGTTGGCTTCCATTGATACCAGTTTGAATTCGTAACTGAAGGAACTACTGACTGTTAAATAAAGTGACTTTACCTTTACCTTATATGTAACAGGCCCAATTCCATTAGTAGGGCTAACGCTCACATGGTTTATATGAGTAGAAAACTAGCACTTCACACTACCCTATAATAGTTAAGTCTGTTGAAATATAAGTGCTTCACGGCCAACTTTTGCAAAAACGTAACCCTTCCTTGTACGTATAAACTTGCGACTCTATTGTTTTGTTATTGTTTTGTCAGAGTAGTCTATGTGCACTTGGGCGATGGTTAACAAACTTTAGCTGGGAGCCTGCCAACTGCAAAGGATAAAACTGAGGCATTCTATAACACTCTGATCAAAGCGATCGATACCCCTATGCCCACTCAGATGGTCAAAGTTTGCTCCTTAGATAAGCCCTGGGTGTCGAGCAGAATGAAGGCGTTGGTCTACAGGAGACAATGGGCGTCTAAGACTCATGGCAAAGACTCAACCATGTTTAAGATGTATCGCAAAAGAAACTTAAGTCACTATCGAACAGTTCCAATCTGTATTAAGATTGCAGGATTTTCTCACGTATTCGTATAGCACATGTACAAAGGCGCGTACGAAACCTTGAACACCCTCTAATTTAAATTAAACACCCGAAAAGTTACATGGTTGAAAATCGCGATTTTTGGCCAAATGGCAAAAACAAACAAACAATGAAATGTGATGTACTACAGGGTAGTTCCCTTGGTCCTCTTTTATTCTTACTTGATATAAACAACATTTCTACTGCTCTGATAAACTGAACTTCAGGATTTTTGATGATGACACTAATGTCTTTGTTTCATCACCTATTCGAGATCTTGAAAAACTAAATAACAGAGAGCTGGCTAAAATTAAAGAATGGTGCGATCTAAACAAGCTCTATATAAATATTAAGAAAACTAATTACATGATTGTTAAATCCCCTAAAAAGAAATCAGGAAACATAAATGTTAAATTACCACATAAAGATGAAAACAGTGAAATACGGACATGTAAAAACTAGCGATAAAAAGCTAAACTTCGGATGTTTCGGCGACCTCATGACGCCATTATCAAGGAGTTGGAAATGAACATGCGAGTTCATAACGGCCAACACTACTTTCCATCCCTAAAACTGACATTGGACATTTCGTAACAATTACACGACACATTATGCTATGTTAATATTGACAAGCTTACCGCTCTAAAAACAATGAAAACAAGCAGAATGACAGCTTTAGTTCAACAAGAAATAGCGTTTCTAAGGTATGCCGCACTGATCTACAGTATTTAGGTCTCAAAACCCCGTTGAAGAAGGTTAATTTTCAATTGTTTTGCTAGGTACTATTATGTCAATACTCTAAAAATTTCGACTTTCCGGGAGCTTGTCTCGTTGGTCTAGAGGATATCGGAAACTGCAAGGTAAAGCCATCGATCCGGGTTCAACTCTTTGCCTCGCCTATTTTGAATCTTCTCAGCTTGTTTAAAATCTTTGTTTCGTTGAAGTAAATTTGAAGTCTAAAGTACACTGTACGTCGTATAAGTTGAATAAAAAGGGAAATGTCAGTTTGAGGGATGGAAAGAAGTGATGACCGTTCATAGCAGGTACAAAATACTCCAAATGAGAGCTAGACAAAGACTTTAGCTCGGATTAAATCTGTTTGCACGTTCAGCCGTGGTGGACGTGACTATGGTAGTGGAGAAGTAGACCTTAGACCTTACTCTCGATTCGGGGTGCACAGTTTAGGAGGTGGGTGCCCATCCCGCCCTCAGTTTTAACACGGAGAAAGGATGGAATGCTTCCCTTTTAATACCTTTGTCAACTCAAGAGTTACTGACCAACGTTTGCAATGGTGCGAAGTGGTATGAAATGACGTGACTCGGGTAGTCATACCATTTTTAAAATTCAAAAAATTTTCACAAGCATATGCATGGGCAAAGTCCCACCTCCCCAGGAGTTTAAAATGCACACAATTAATTAAGAGATCAGGCAACTTTTACCCCACACACCCTTTTACCTTCTAGAAGTTTTAAGAAATCGCCCATTTCATTGAATTATTTTTCATCGGTCCAGTCCCTCTGTGACAAAATATCACAAAATCAACATGTACAACTTTAAAGTAAAGAACTTTCCATTTGTTTGGTTCCAGGCCCTAGCAAGAGTCCATCACCTAAGAGTTAGATTTACCCATATTGTCCTAGTCCTCATCAACGTCAGAAAAGTGTCTGTTTTTGAACCACCTTTTGTGGGAAAATAAACAATAAACAAATTGGCTAACTCAATGTTGTGCCCGATTCAAACCCTTTAGGAATAAAGCGTTTTGTTCCAGGAATTTCCGTCTCATTTAAATGTGAACGCTACATTAAATTTTTTGTAATTTCCAAACATTTATACTTTCCTAGGTTGCTTTTTAGCTTATAGACATTTGCCTCCCGAAACAATTAATTTGCTTATTTAGCTTTGGCCAACCATACAGAAACACAGAAAATACACATTCCCCGAGACTGTCACTTAATGATATTGTAAATGGAAAGTTGGTATAGCAAGCTTAAGAGTATACATGTCACCTGAGGAACAAACCGCAAAAGCTTGGAGTTATTTTAAAGGGCCAAAATAACAAGACGGCTAGATCCTCAGTTATGGAAACAAACCCCTGATTTCTATCAAGTGATTAACTAATCCTGGAACAGATGCTTACAAAACAAGGCACAAATGTAAGGACTTGAACAGTATCTTAATACTACTGAAATCTCATGGTACTTTAACTATAATTGGCATGATATCTTGTGTCTGACAGCTACTGAGGTATCAATGATTGAATTGTTTTCAATAACTCATATAATCGAAGAAAGGAAAATAACATATCGACGTATCGCAGTCCAAGTAAGTTTTTCACGTTTTGGACATCGTTTCTGGAAAAGAAAAACAAGGAAGAAAGAAGCAAGTAGTGGATTAAATGCAAATAACGAATTTCGTTCTGATTGCCAAGTAAATAATATAACAATTATCTTAATTCATTCATTTAACTGTTTGTGCTAGAGTTAATAGCAACAATTCCTATTCACTCTTACTTCACTTGACATAAGCAATCGACAATCACCGATCAGTTTCACAGTCACTCCATCATAACACGGGCTCAAACAGCTAGCTATCTGCAGGAAGCTGAAGTAGCTGACTCGGTGAATGCAGGCAATATTTAATTTAGGTATTAGCCAAAGCAGTTCCAGTAAAAATATCCACTCTGGCAACCGATTTTAAAGCTATTTCTTTGTGAAGAACGTACCTTCTCCTCTCGACAACTTCCTGGTTAAAAACATGTACAAAGTACAGCGATTCAGTCATTAAAGTTATATTTAAATAGCACTTACCATTCTTTTCGTGTTCCAGCTGCCCAAACTCAAAGGTGACATCATCGCCAATTAGCACAAATGGCGCCCAGTATTTTATGGCCGAATAATTCTTTGTCTCCTGAAGAGATTTCATAGCATGGTGAAGAGCTGTACTTGCACTTTTTCTATCTGCCAAGTGTTGGTAAAAGCTCTTCATGAACAAGAAGGTCGCCTCGTCGTCGATTGCCCAGAGTGACACCAGTACAGACCGAGCACCAGCACACAGGAAAGCCCTGGCTATTCCCACAATACCCTCAGATTTTACCTCTCCCTGACCACTATGACAGCAACTAAGCACAACCAGTTTTGCCTGAAGGTGAACTGCTTGAACATCTCTCAATGATAACATGTAATCTTCCTCTTCGGGGATCTTGCATTTGCGTTCGGGATTTGGGGCCAAAGCAATTTCTCCAGATCCGTCATCCCCATGTGCAGCAATGTGGATTAAGGTAACTGACTTCATTCTTCTCAGCACCTCAGCTTTGGTTGCATCTTTTCCTGTAAGAGGCACGGTCTGCAGAAGTTCTCCAATTATATCCACCTCTTTTTTTGCACACGGCAGCTGTCCATACATGGGTTCACCAGTGCCGTAAATGACTTCGCTCAAGCACGGATCGCCTACAAGCAGCGCTTCATTCTTACTTTGGAAGTTATCAGGTGCCATAGTGATCAATTTTAAAGCAGTCAGCGAGGGAATTACACGGATCCTGACAGAGTCACTCATTGCAGAAAAAGGAGCCAGGCAAAAGTGTCCATCAGGAACAAACACTAAGTCATCGCCCTGGATCAAGTCCGCTATAGGACTGATTAAGACATCATACAAGGGCTGCAAAGAGTGCACAGAGAAGCTCAAAGACTGAAAAGTTTCTTCAACACTTTCCCTACTGCTCGAGAAGTCACTGCCTTGTCTTTCTAGTGAACGATTCTCGCATCGAAAAACAACCCCTGCCTTGATCTGTTCTAACGTACTTTTCATCAGAGACTTGGCAGTTCCATTTTCGATTTTCTTTTGTCTAAAATTTATCCTGATATCATCCCTTAGCAACCAGAAGCTGATCGTGTTCCCTTCAAGTGCTGTGAAAACAGTTTGTGAAGGTAGGTCTTTCATAACCAAAGAGATAGTTACCTTCATCATAGGTTTCTCATCAACGCTGTATTGCATCTTTAAAATGTCTGCCAAAGCCTGTGCTCGTCCTTGCTCAGCAGCATACAAAGCTTCATCAACCTCTCCATTCTTCAAGAGTGCAGTCCACAGAGCGGTGTACGCAAACCCCTTTGTGTCACGAAAGCTTATTTTCCATGCATCCTCTGACTGAAGAAGACACCTAACTTCATCAATATAATAAACGCTTAGACGACAGTAATTAAGAGCTTTGCTCAAGGAGCCAAAAAATTCATGAACATGACCAATATGATAACATGCGATTGCCAGCCCTATTGGGTCCTCTGTTTCCTGGCAAATACTAAGATGTTGATGGTGGTACTCTATGGCTTGCTTGAAATTACCAAGACTTTGATAAGCATTGCCGAGATTTCCATAGGCCGCTCCTTCTCCGTCCCTGTCCCCTGCCTCTTTTGCAATACTAAGACGTTGATGGTGGTACTCTATGGCTCGCTTGAAATTACCAAGACTTTTATAAGCATTGCCAAGATTTCCATAGGCCGCTCCTTCTCCGGCCCTGTCCCCTACCTCTTTTGCAATACTAAGATCTTGATGGTGGTACTCTATGGCTTGCTTGAAATTACCAAGACTGTCATAAGCATTGCCGAGATTTCCATAGGCCACTCCTTCTCCGGCCCTGTCCCCTACCTCTTCTGCAATACTAAGATGTTGATGGTGGTACTCTATGGCTTGCTTGAAATTACCAAGGCTTTGATAAGCGTTGCCGAGATTGCAATAAGCTTTTCCTTCTCCGGCCCTGTCCCCTACCTCTTTTGCAATACTAAGATCTCGATGGTGGTACTCTATGGCTTGCTTGAAATTACCAAGACTTTTATAAGCATTGCCGAGATTTCCATAGGCCGCTCCTTCTCCGGCCCTGTCCCCTACCTCTTTTGCAATACTAAGATCTCGATGGTGGTACTCTATGGCTTGCTTGAAATTACCAAGACTTTGATAAGCATTGCCGAGATTTCCATAGGCTGCTCCTTCTCTGGCCCTGTCCCCTACCTCTTTTGCAATACTAAGATCTCGATGGTGGTACTCTATGGCTTGCTTGAAATTACCAAGACTTTGATAAGCATTGCCGAGATTTCCATAGGCCGCTCCTTCTCCGGCCCTGTCCCCTACCTCTTTTGCAACAGTAAGATGTTGATGGTGGTACTCTATGGCTTGCTTGAAATTACCCAGGCTGTCATAAGCATTGCCGAGATTTCCATAGGCCACTCCTTCTCCGGCCCTGTCCCCTACCTCTTTTGCAATACTAAGATCTTGATGGTGGTACTCTATGGCTCGCTTGAAATTACCAAGTCTTTGATAAGCGTTGCCGAGATTGCAATAAGCTCTTCCTTCTCCGGCCCTGTCCCCTACCTCTTTTGCAATAGTAAGATCTTGATGGTGGTACTCTATGGCTTGCTTGAAATTACCAAGACTTTGATAAGCGTTGCCGAGATTGCAATAAGCTCTTCCTTCTCCGGCCCTGTCCCCTACCTCTTTTGCAATACTAAGACTTTGCTGGTGATACTCTATAGCTTGCTTGAAATTACCAAGGCTTTGATAAGCGTTGCCGAGATTGCAATAAGCTCTTCCTTCTCCGGCCCTGTCCCCTACCTCTTTTGCAATACTAAGACGTTGATGGTGGTACTCTATGGCTTGCTTGAAATTACCAAGACTTTTATAAGCATTGCCGAGATTTCCATAGGCCGCGCCTTCTCCGGCCCTGTCCCTTACCTCTTTTGCAATACTAAGATCTTGATGGTGGTACTCTATGGCTTGCTTGAAATTACCAAGACTTTGATAAGCGTTGCCGAGATTGCAATAAGCTCTTCCTTCTCCGGCCCTGTCCCCTACCTCTTTTGCAATACTAAGATCTTGATGGTGGTACTCTATGGCTTGCTTGAAATTACCAAGACTGTGATAAGCATTGCCGAGATTTCCATAGGCCGCTCCTTCTCCAGCCCTGAAACCCACTTCCTTAAAAATGGCTAATGCTTCTGTGTAATTTGTTATGGCCTGATTAAGGTCAGCTGTGCCCTGATAGTATCTACCAAGATTGAAATAAGCCAAACCCTTGCCTTGTCTGTCTCCCTCCTTTCTTGCAACGCTAAGCTCTTGCATATGCCGCTCCAAAAGGTCCAACTTTTTATCCACCATTGCTGATAAACAAAACCAGGAAGTTTTTCTCAGAAATCTGGGGTGCACCTAGAAGATAAATGAACGAAAAGACAATAGGCTCAATGCTCTGAGTACAGGATGCTAGGCCGGCACAGCAAGGTTAATTGAACAGTGAAGGAATAACTATCTTAAGCTAGTATTTTGAAAGAAATATGCCTTTCTTCATCAGGGTTTCCCAAGGAATGATTTCGGCTAATGGAGACAGTTGTTACAGAATAAATACTTAGGCATTTAACAGACTAAGAGCGTTTCATACAATAATAATCAGAAAATAGAAATTTGATTATGTAAATGAGGGAAAAACAGCCTATAGAAAAGCGATGGCATCCCATTTCATCTTTCTTATCGAAAGCTAATTAAAAGTTCCTAACAGGAGGGGATGCCATTAAGAGTGTAATATTCAATTTTCTGAAATTGACGTCAAACTCATAATTTTTTATTTCATGTCTAAATCTATCCAATGTCGGAATTGCTTGTTTTTTCGTCACAATTTTTTTTGTCTGGATACCTGGTTACTCCATGTATTTTGATCCAGGGACTTTGAATGAGCTAATTGAACAGCTCACACGTCTCCATTGAGAAAGGCTGCTCGTCAGGACAGAATTGGCCGTTTTTATACTAGAGATGCATAATCCGGTTATTCAAATTATGCCTTTCCTTCTCTTTCTCCATATGCCAAAATCATTCGTTGGGAAACCCTGATGAAGAAAGGCATTTCGAAAATTGGCTTGAGATAGTTATTCCCTCTCACTGCTCAATTAATCTTGCTGTGCCAGTTTAGCATCCTGTAGTCAGGACATTGAAACTATTGTGTTTTCGTATTTCTTGGCGTTGTTTAAAAGAGTAGGTACGCAATGCGTACATGTGGGTAGCCACTTAGACACCGTACTACCAATGGTGCCTTAATAACCCTTTCACTCCCAATAGGTCCACTTATAGATTTTACTCTGTCTAACGCCAGACGATTTTACTCGTCAATGGGGAACCCCACGGGGCTGAAAGGGTTAAGTATGCTGTTTGTTTTCATTTGGGTTCTAACCATTTACTATACTAGCTCTCTACGAACTTCATTGGCTTCCCATTGCCTATCGAATCAGGTTTAAGATTTGGGTACAGCGATTTGCCCACAGCATCTCAATCCGATTCGGAGAGGTAATAACAAAAATTGTGCCTGCCCACATGAATGGGCATCACACATGGCAGTGAAAGGGGAACACGGATTAACCCTTAACGCCGGCTAAATCCAAACTGGAATGCAAAATTACAAACTGGAATGTTTGATTCAGTACAGTTTTAACCAATAGGAATCAAATATCAAGTGGTGGCTTATCAGTACTGAATCAGTTGACTATTTCATACCCTCTCCGCCAATCGTAATTCTTGTGATGACAAGTTGTCTGACTCAAATCAAACAACAACTGAAGCAGTTTTGTCCGAGCCAATGAAAAGCAACCACGTTCCAGGGTTCTCCTTATTAGGCGGTAACCGGTAAAATCTACCGCTTGTAAGAGCACTTATTACCGCCTGCAAACGCTCAGAAGTCGCTTATCCGTTGCAGAACGTCCAACATTAACCAAATGCTTTACCGGTTTGAAAAGGCCCCAACCAGTTGTGCTGAAAACTAGGGAGACACCTGTGTTCGTGCCAATTTTTTTACAGATTATTTATTCTTTAATTTCTTTATGAACATAAAGCAATCTTTGACTCACCGTCAATATTGAAACTGTTTGCGACCTTCAAGCAGACAATTTTCATACCGACTGCTAAATCACTGTTTAATTTATGGGAGCAAAAATGACTTGCAATACGGACTTGTTCCTTACCAGCCAAAACGCAGTCAAGGCATGCTATTTTTTGAGAAAGCCGCATTACTTATAATTTTTACACACGCACACGGATAATTAAAGAAAAAACAGCAATTACATGTACTTACTTCGCCCGTTGTGCAGGCAGATCTGGATTTGATCCCAATCAAACAAACACTTATTAAGCCCTTAATGTACGAGCTCTTGCGATGAATTGCACGCCCCTTAGAACCGTTGTAATAAGAAACATCGACTGCTTTTCTTGCCGTGTCTTATACCCCGTTCACACCAAAGCTTAAACATGTTTAAAACTTGTTTTGTTAAACAGAGTTAATAAGACTGGCCGTTCACACTGCGGGCGTGTTTAACAAAACACTTCTAAAACCTTGTTTAACAAAACTACCTCTCGAGGTAGTTTAACAATCATGTTTAATAAAATACATTCAAAATGGCGGCAGAAACCAAAACTTGCGGAAGAATCTGGGAGCACAAAGAAACCCTCCTGTTACTTGAAAAGTGGGGAGACGAGAATATCCAGGTCCAGCTAAAATCATGCACAAGAAAAAAAGCCAATATGGCTAGAAATTGCGGCATATCTTCGAGCTGCAGGCTATGAAGACAGAGACGACGGCAGCTGCAAGACACGAATTCACACTCTGTTAAGCGCCTATAGAAACTACAAAGACGAATGCAGCAAGACGGGAAATGCCACACCAAAGAAGAAGCCGGCTTTCTTCGACGAAGTGGACGAGTTTTTGTCGGACAGGCCATGTACCAAACCAAAGGTAATTATACAGTCCGCAACAATTTCCATAGATGGGGTCGATGATGAAGAAATAACAAGCGCAGACGTAAACAACCCTGGCAGCAGCAAAGAAAAGTCAGAAAACCTTCACAAACCTCTGAATTATTTGACAGCGGTGACAGGTAAGAGTTATAAAATGCTCTCCGATTGGAGGGCCAGACAATAGAATTGTGTCCAAAAGCAACATCGAGACGGACGTCTGTGAAAGTTTTGTTCAATCAGCATGTTTGAATACCGTATTTGAGAGTTTTTGATATGCGTACTGTACAAGCAGATACAAGACAGGTGTATCCGTATTTCAGTGTAATATTGAGATAACTATACCATAAATCAAACATTTTTTATTTCTCACTTGGCTATAACGTTTATGCAACCCATTGAAGTTTTGGTGGTCGCCATGGTGTTCCTTCAGGTGCGACGGAAGCCGATGAAACAGAGAAGCCTGTACCCCGTCAGTCGGCCGTATTGAAGGCAAATAAAAAGAGAAAAACCGCTTCTGATGTATTTGCAAAGTTTGATAAAGTGTTTGAGTCCTTTGTGGAGTATCAGCAAGCGGCTGACAAGAGCTTCCTCGAAGCTGAAGCGGCAAGAGAAAGGCGAGAGGAGGAAAGAGCGGAGAAGCGAAAGAAGGAGGATCAAGAATTTCTCCTGAAACTGGCGCAGGTTCTTCACAAGTAGAACCAAGTACCTGCATAAGTTTCTTGCCATTTTGTGCGAGCTGTTAAAAGAAATTAGACTAGCTTATGAGCGATTTTGAAACTTTCATTCCTTGAAATTATATTTCTTATGTTGAATTTTACGGCATCCGAATTGTATCGTTGATTAATTCGCTGTTATTTATTGCTCAAAATGTTTCGGCTCATTTTAACCGCCGTTTTCAATACTGTTCAAATATTGAGCTTGGGTCTCCTATGCCTGTTTTTTATGTTGGACAGATATTTTAGTATCGAGTCTGTGTACATGTTCATTTGTAGTGTATCTCCTCTGTTGAGGAATGATGCATATGGCTTTTCACTGTTACTGGTACATACCGTAGTTAATAGATGTAGGCTGGTTATGGAACTCGACAAGTTTCTTTGTTTCATGTTTTTGTTCGCTTTTTTGGCCTTGACCCTGCACAAAACCCGACAAAAACAGGCTTTTTTCGGCAGGATAACCAATCAAAAGCTTCGACTAATTTATTCGAAATTAACTTGTGAACCAAAAGCAAAAGATTGTGCAGGGTCACGGTCGGTTCAACATCTAATTGCGAATTTATTGTTCCTGCTTTTGAAATTCCCAGGGTTTCATAACCAGTCCCTAGATTAACTATGTACATATATACCCATAAATAAATGCATTAAAATGCACTGGTCAGACATGGGCTCCCCCCAAGAAATGCACTATTATTTATGTGTTTACTATTGGAGAATTTCCTACAATTTATGTTTACCCACCAAGAATTCCAGAGATTTTCACTAGACCTTCCACATTTTTTTCTAAATCTTATTCCTAGGGAATTCCAATATTCCTCAACTAATAAATAGTTGCTTAGGGCAACAATGAGCATGTGCAATAATCAGATTCATCAAGAGTCCACCCCAAAACAGACTGACAATAATGTATTAACAGCAATGCCTATAAACTGTATATCATAAGAAATCACATGGACTAGCTTGAGTACAAAAATATGAGTGAAGTTCTCAAAATTGCACTATCTGCTTGAGTGGGACACATCAATTTCTCATACTGTGGAAACTGCAAAATATGGCATTCTTGTTACTCCCGAAAAATACACTTGATTTGTAATATTATTAACGTACGGCCCTTGCCCCAGTCAGAAGTGTTGAATGTACTGTAAGAAATACAGCATCCTCTTACTGCTCTCAGCTGCCTGCAGGCTCAGAGAAAGTTTCAAAGGCAATCTGAAATTAAATTTTAGAAGAGAGTCTTTTTTTTAAAGTTCTGTTCTTCTGTTAATTAATTCCAAGTTGCTAAAAGGGCAGTGTCACATCATGGAATTGAATATTTGGACCAAAACAGAGCTACAGCATATTTGTAAAATAATTCCATCTACATGTGACTGCACTGCCCCAGCTATGATATAACATTGTAACAACATTGTGGCAACTGAGTTCTTTTTTGTGATTTTCAATGTCTTGCTTTTTCACATGAACAAATTCAGCCAGTTTGAATTTTTTTTCAAAATTTACTGCAGAAAACAAAAATTTGCAGGCCTTGATACAATTTCTATCTGATATTTCATGTATAGTATTTTTCCATAAGAATGCAGGAATGTAGTGTTTCCTTTTTATACCTGTCTTAAGTCTTTGATTTCATCTCAATGCAGTTAATAGTAGATTTTTTCATGCCACACTGTAATTTGAAAATCAGAATAGTGTGCTCTTTTCCTGTATATTGTTAATTCATTTAAGAATTCTTTATTATAAAACAAATGCAACAAAACAGCTGCAGCAGCTTAAACTGTCTATAACTTCAATGTATGATTTTAAAATAAGTAAAAATTAATATTGCAATACATTGAAATAATTATTTGAGTCATGTGTGTTATCTGTGAGCTGATCAATTGAATAATTGTACATAAAACTGATAATACTTTTGTTAAGTTGTTGAGGAAAACAAAACAATGACTGCTGCCATTTGATTTCCCTCACACAAATGGACTGCAGTGCAGAGCAAAAATTAATGCTCTGTACAGGGTAATGACTTTGCAAGATGTTTTATAGCCACAAGAAGCATTTACAAGGCCCACCAAACATCCAGACTATTACAGAAGGTGAGTACCTGAGGGGGAGTCCTATTTGAAAGGGGCAGAGATGCCCTACTGAAATTTTGAAAAGAATCCCTAAATGAGATAAATCTGGGTGTGGCTCAAGCTTTCCTTGACCCCAAAAGATGCCAAGAAAACTAAGGAGTGAACATTTAGTTGTATATTTCTTCATGTGCAGCCCTAAACGAGACCATTATAGCTAACACTATAGACGTTTTGCCTGGAACACCCTAAGCAAAATCAAAAATCAGAAATTTACACCCTTAAGCAAGACGAAAAGCATCCCTGCCCCTTTTCATATATTCCAATTCTCTTGGCCGAGATAATCCAAAATCTAAATAGCACTGCAAGAATGAAAAGATCTATATCAGAGGTTTTTGAAGCCGTTCAATAAATTCCCAGTTCGTCTTTACTATGTGAATTCAAAAACCATGAACACTCAAATTATCTCTGGAATGTTGATGTGTTACAAGGAAAAAGCCATACATCAGATCTCAATGCATAGATGAAAACTGCCAGCTGTAATGGTAATTAACTGTGTAGTTTGCATATTTTTGTGGTTTTATCTCGCATGTGATTGGTAAATTCACAATTAAAATGTTAATGTCAAAAATTATTGAGCAGTTCATGGTTTTTGGATTCGCATAGTACATGTAATAGCTAAAATCGTTCTTTAATTAAACTTGCATGACCATAGAATTTCCAGCTACAACAATTTTATACGCAAAATTTAAAACTGGTCTGCACAGTAGTTTGTGTTAGTCAATACAGTTGTTGTTTTGTTTTGTTTTTTTGTCTCTCGGGCAGACATTCTTTTGGCTCACAATCCCTTATTGGGCAGGTCAGGAGAGATTGCCTCATAAGCCAAAAGAATGTCTGCATGGGAGGCTATTCGCTCGGTAATTACAATAATGATGTCTTGATGGCTTCTCTGATGGCTACAGCATTCCTGTTTTGTCCTTGGTTTGGGTCGACTGGGAAAACACCAAGATGGAGCTGTACACCTTGCAGCCACTCCTCATTAAAGTCCTCACCCATGACTTCACAGAAGTTGTGCAACACGCAACAAGCAGCAATGACAAGACAAACAGTCTCAACATTAAGGTCCAGCCTCTTTGCAATGCTTCTGAACCTACCCTTTAGTCTTCCATAGGCATTCTCAACCACCACTCTTGTCATGCTGAGGATCTTGTTGAAATTCACTTGTTCTCGCGTTAAGTTTCCATTATCAGTATACGGCTTCATTAGCCAGTCACTGAGCGCATACGCGGAGTCTCCAACTATCAAGGGTGGAACTCTCACACCTGATATGACTCGAGATAATTGAAGCGGTAGGAAAGTCCTCGCACAGCAATGGCAAAACAGCGGTGAATTTTTAAATACGCGCGCGTTGTGAACTTTCGCCAGCCATCCAACAAAAATGTCAACAAAACGATAGTTGCTGTCAACCAATCCCTGCAGTGTTACTGCGTGGAATCCTTTTCGATTCACGTAATCTTCCGGACTTTGGAGAGATGCAATGATAGGCACATGGCAACCGTCAAGAGCGGCCACTACTTGGGGAAACCCCGCACGATCTCTAAAACCATCGATCTGATCTTGTACTTCTTGCTGATTTTGTGGAAAGAAAATATACCGAGGAAGAAGAATACCTGCAAGTACCTCACATACCTGTTTCACGATGGTACACACGGTGGATTTTCCAACGCCAAACAAGTTTCCAATTGTTCTGTAGCGAGCGGAGTCGGCAAGCCAATACAAAGTAATTGCAACGCGATGGCGAACTGCAGTGGCTTTACGAAAGTTCGTGTTCTGTTTCGCGATATAGGGTGATAGTTCAGCGCACAGATATTCAAACGAATCCTTCGACATCCTGAAGTTCTCTACCCAATCATTATCGCTCCAGCCTTGGCAGGTCTCCTCCCAAAAGGACTGAGACCTGCTTTTACTCCAAACTCGACGTAAACTTGGGGCGCATTGAAATAGTTGCCGCGCCAACAACCAAAAAAATTCAGATGAGACAAGACATCTGCGGCGGAGGTATCGGTAGAGTCGTCTCCTGGCAAGCTTTGCGCAACTTTCCGCGATTTTTCGGCTTTCTTCTCTCCGTGTTTTCCAAAACAAAAGCGCAATATTTAGCGCATCCGCCATTTTGTTTACATTGTTGTTCAATTTTACGTCAATTACAATTACACGAATGCGAGGCTGAGCATGAACATGAGGCTGCGTTGTTGTCAGCTCTTGTAGTTTGGTGTGAACGAGTTGATCAGTTAACCATGTTCAATTAAACATGGTTTCGTTAAACTTTGTTTAATTAAACATTTTTTTTTGGTGTGAACAGGGTATTAGTCGAATTTTTTTTACATTCTGTAAATAATTATTTGCCTTGGAAGCCTTGCTTTAGCGGGGAACTAGAAAGGAAAAATAAAAGAACAAGGAGAAAAAAAGCTTTGAATCATTCTCTGGTAAATTCAATTATTGCGATTGTGAATTGAATTACATTGAAGACACGTGCCCGTGACATTTGCGCTGGTGTTGGTGTCATTTAAATTGGCGTGATGGATTGTTTTCCTTTGCTTATTCACTGATGTTGTCCGCCTTAGTTCCAGAAGCATATGAACAGTGATGCATATATATCTCTTTGCATATAGGTCCATATACCATAAAGTTGTCTCACTGATAACTGCGTCAAGTCTCGTGGACTTGTTCAGTTGACTGATTTTGTATGCGAAAAGCTTGATTGCCAAGAGAGCCGAACAACTGATTCAGTCACACAACCCGACTTATTCAGTTGACCCGGAGAACAGCAAAAGTTACTGCGAGTGCGAGGAAAATCGTAGGGATGGTCTTCCGCTATTATCCGGCGCTATTCATGTCAATAACTGATTCAGTTGTAAATTAATGGTAACGGGCTGATTCAGTTGGATCTTCTAACTCGAGAGCAGAAACATGAAAAGGTGTCCATTGCCGGCTTGTCTTATTTGCTGAGAGCATTGTTCTATAAGCCTTATTAACAGAAATTTCTTTTTCACCTTGTTGCCCTCGTTCCTTACTAAAGTGAATCAGTTGACTGATTTCGTACAGTTAGTCACGGTAACTGAGATGCCGATTTATACCCAGAGAGCCTTCCAACTGATTCAGTCACCCGGCCGGACTTATTCAGGAAAAACAAGTGCCTCTATGTTTTAGTCCGTAAAAAACAGCAAAAAAGAGGATCTAAATAACTATGTTCAGCGAGAACCGGCCGAATTGTTGCCCATGAAAACCTGCACGTTTCCGATATGACAACTGGAAAACAAACTGTTCAATAATACCCAAGGAAAAATTCGGAAATTTATCTGCCATTTCTGCGGATGATGGCGTGAGCTTTCGTTTGTTCTGTGCTTTGTACTCTCATAAAGCACAGTGTTTAAACCAATGAGAGCAGGCGTTATATAGAAACTTTATTATAGTATATAATTTTATACTAGTATTATGTATAATTTATATAATATTATTACATAACTATCATAGTAATAAAAATAATAAGTAAAATAAGAAATACATGCACCCTCACAGCTGTACAGCCACCTTGTGCAATTTTTTTGTTTTTCTTGAAAAAATTTTTTAATCACATTTTCTGAATGAAACTTGCACCTAGATTAAGAATAAATTTCGCTCTCTCTCTGAACTTTAACGAACAAGAAATCCTTTCCAACCTACAAGACATACACGGTGTGGTGGTCTGCGGGTTTTAGAGAATTATATTGACCACAAGCATGCTAATTCCGTTGTATGTGTCGAAAACACTGATGTATAAACTATCCAGAAACTAGCGCGTGCGTGTCAAGGTGGCTCAAACCAGCTTCAACCATTTTTGAGGGAATGTCTCATTAGACGGACTAACTCTATAATGCTGTTTCACTTAACGGCAATGTTATGGTACCACATGAAACCCTGCCGATAATCGTTAAACAAGATGCACATGTTACTGTGACGTAATAAATTACCATGGCAACAGAAGAACCATCTAAAAACGCCCTATATTTTGTGTTAAAGCACTTAGTATCTCAAAAACGAACTAAAGTGTCCCCCCTTTTTTATTGCTGAAAAGCGATTAGCAGGCTAAGATGAAACTCTTTGCAAAGTTAAAAAAAAAATCTGGAGCAGATTCAGAACCACATTAAAATTTCCCACTTGTGAAGGTGGCTATGAATCTGCTGCAAAGAATTTTTTTAAACTTTGCAATGAGTTTTGTCTTAGCGTGCCAATTACTCTCCAGCAATAAAAAATGGGAGTCACCGAGTTCGTTTTTGAGATATTCGCGTTTAAAGATAAAATATAGTGTGTTTTTCAGTGGCTATCTTGTTTTCATGGTAACTTCGCCACTGTGCTACAACTTCGGTTATAAATAGTTGAAATTTCGCTAGAACAGCAAGTCAAGCACAAGTCAAGTTTTTAAAACTGAGCAAAGGTTAATCTGCGCTCACCTTTCAGTGCCATGTGTGATGCCCATTCATGTGGGCAGGCGTAATTTTTCTTATTACATCTCAATCGGATTCCAAATCGATCACAATGCCGTGGGCATATCGTAGTACCCAAAAATTATATCATCTATCTCAAAAACACCTTTTAAAAGCAATTAATAAGAAAATAATAACTGTTAGTTTCACGAGCAGTGATACAATCTGGCTGCACTGATCAATGTACTCGCTTCAGGGACAACTGGAAAAGTGAGTGCTCGCAGTCTCGTACAACGATACATGATTACATGGTCTTACATATCTTGCTTACTCGATTTTCGCAATTGGAGCGATTGCTGAATACCCGTCCACAAAGGAGCATTTACATTCGCGACGCTAGCTGCAGTACCGAACTGAACGAAAGTGGTTTTTGCGCAGTTTGTGTCAGATAGAGTGAATTCAGTAGAATGGCTGGTGCTGCAATGCCTTAGTCGACTTACGGTTAAATTGAGCTGAGTAGAGTGGCTAGTGCCGCAGTGTCGCGGTGCTTACCTCATGGATTAACGAACGAGGTATATCCAACGACACGACTGCGGCGGCACTGTGGCAGCAGTGTTTTTAGGGTCCATTTCTTGTGGCCGGGTTTTGACATTAAGTCTGTAATAGGTAGATTTCACAAAGAGATTTTCTGCTCAATCTAATTTAAGTCATTTAATTTAAAGCTCACCCGCACGTGCGAGCAAAAGCCCAGTCTCTGTATCCAGAGAAGAATCCAACACTTTATAACTTCTCATGTGTGCCTTGATGTCCTTATCACATTTTGCTATTATTATGCATTGAACGTTTGCTGGATTGTCAGAACTTGGGCCACAAATTCCCCCAACAAACTCAGAATAGAACCGCATGCAGTCATAATGGTCTGTGTGCTTTGTCCTTATTTCTTGCGTGACAGCTCTGACGACACAATCACGGCACAACTCACGAAAGTCATGAAGCGTTCGACTGGTTCAATGGTTGTTTGAGGGCTTCGAGGAAAATCCAAGAAGCATATGCTTACATAAAGGGGGATACCTTTCTTTGTTTGTTTTGCAGGTATGTTCACAAAGTGAATTAAGGAAACTTGTTTGCGCAAAAATATGGAATGGAATGAATCTTGCTGGTATGCAAATTTTTAGGTCAGTTATTTTAATTACCGGATATGTCACTCTTAAACCAAGACAGTTAAATTTCAATGACACGTTCCCCTTGACCTACAGTAGTTCCAGTCAATTCACGTTGTATTGTGTCAGTAAACCTAGAGTCTCGAATTGTTTAGTGAATAAATCGAGATTAGCGTGTGTGGTTTCAATATAACTTGACTCTGCTTTGGTGGTCAAGGTCGACTTTTGTTGACAAACAGCATGTTGAAATTGGGCCTCAAAAAACCTCCGTTTCATTTACCCAAACATTTTATTGAATTTAATTGCAGCGGAAACATTGCTTATTCTGGTGATTATAGTCTCGTTTGAGAAAGCCATGTACCAAGATGCTTTTTGACGGTCGAATTTCGCACAAATTTGGCACTGACCCCTTGCAAAATGAATTTCAAGCTTTCTGTTAAGTTCTGGAAATTTCTGGAAATTTCTAAAATGTGACAGCTTTATTCCAGAGTCAAATTCCAGCTTTTATTCCAGAAATTGTTTTCCAGTTTTTGCAAGTTTTGGGTTCTTTCAAAAGCTGGAAATAGCTTGAATTTGATACATCTATCAGGTGCTGCCAGAAAATGACAGTTTCTTCCAGTCTTCATTTCTTGCAGGAAACTGGAAATAAACTAGCAATAGTCTACAGCTTGTTAACAATTTTAACATTTCTCAAATGAAACAAATTTTTAGTTTATTACAGTTTCTATAGATAAAAACTTAAAGAAATGTTTAGCATGCAGTTTCTTATTATGTATAAAATTTAAGAAGTAAGAAAATTCCATTGTAGAACCAGACATATGTAAACGCTATGTAAAGTTTATCATTTAACTATGTTGAGCTATATAAAGGCTATTTACTGCTCCTTACTTGCTATGTAATAACCATGTAACTTGCTACATTACATAGTTGAGTCTGTGTAAAGCATATGCCATTACTATTGCAATACCATTTAAAGGTCACATAGCTCTCTGAAATAGCTTATGAATGTGAATGTGATATCTTTCGAGTTAATACATTTACTTAGCTTACGCAATGTCCTTTAAAGGCTCCAAACTTTGAACATAAAAGCACTCTGTACATGGAGAAATGAAAAAGAAAGCTTTTATTCCGATGTATTCAATAGGTTGTGAGAAAAACCAATCAACGGATTACCTTGTTTGATGCTCTCTGAGTCTCATAATCGGCCTTATTCCAAAAGGAACATGATGCATTACTCTCGAAAATTACACACTTCAAGTCAGCACTTAATCCTTTCAATGAACTCCAGTATCTTTCGAATCTTGCTCCGTAGAAAGATTGGCATCCTCCGCCATCTTGGATAACACGTGAGAGACAGGATCGGTAACTAGTGCGTCCTTTTCGTTTTGGTCAGCAGTCAGCAGCATGGCGCTTATACATAGGGCGTCCATAGGGCGGTGAAACGGGCATTCCGCACTTGGTCCAATGTGCGAAGCGGAGAAGGACTGGCACGAGCGCTCCTTCCACGTTTCCGGTGCAATTAATGGCTGCCAAAAATATCCTCTTGACGAACCAGAAATCAAGTTTTCTTTCTTTATTTTTGGGCCACCATTAGTGTATTATTTAAAGGCCTTTTTGATATTTTTGACCCAAAACTCAATACTATTTTGCCTGTCAAGTATTTTCGTCAGAAGCTGCTTAAATTTGACTGAAGTAAGACAGTGTCGAATGCAGGTATGTCCCGCTTACCGTGACCAAGGGTAACCGGTCGTTTTGCCAACGTGTCAGCTCACCAACGACCTGTTCGCCAACGTATGAAGTCTATTTGCCAACGTCTAATAATGTCAGTTCGCCAACGCTTATATGTCAGTTCGCCAACGTCCAAAATACTTTGTGAAATAGATCTGAATTTTATTTACAAATCACCAAAAGAAGATAATGTGACCTTTGATCCAAGATGAATTGTTTGATTCGGCTTGACAATGTTCGTTTCACTCTCCCCAATCTCTCTCTCTCCCTCTCTGTCTCCCACGCCATCCACGGCTTTATTTGTGAACATAAACCGGCTGTAAAACCTTTTTATTAAACATTTGCGTAGTTAAAGAGCCATCGAGTTGAAATATGTTTGTTTGATTACGCGCTTAGAAACGTTCACTTGCTTCCTGCAAATTTCGCCTACGTGTTTGTTCTACTCTCGCAGAGGGTTTTTGCATTGTTTGAAACACTGATTAAATATTTGGGGCAAAACGTTTTCCTTCCCCCACTCAACTATTAAATGTTCCCCCTACAGCCTGCTTCTCTACCGGTCTGTTTTCTCTCTGTTACGGGAAGAATTAGAAACGCGATAAAAACAATGTGAGCTCATTAACTTCACTTGTGCGGCATGTTGCAAAGGAGGTGAGAACTTTTTCATCTTAAATAGAATATTGTTTAAACTTTTAATGATATGTAACTACAAGAAAGAACAGATAACACCAACAATATCTGCCAATCAAATTCCTGCGATTTTGATCCGGCTTAATCAGGCATCGCTGTATAAAAGGGCTGTGATTTTCTGTTCAATTCAACCCACTCATCTTATCGAAGTATTTTCGCTGATCAAATATGTTTCCAAGAGTCACTCGAGATGGAAAGCTATTATTGTATCTATTGCAATGAGGAAGTAACAGCGAGACTGGAAGTGCTCCTCTGCGATGGCTGCGACAAATGACAACATCGACGTTGCGACACGGGAATTTCGAGACAGCAGTATAGAGATGCTGTCAAGACCGGATTAGAGGTGGTTTGGCGATGCCTATATTGCAGTGAGATCACTGATCCATTTGGGGACAGTAGCAGAATCGAGGAAGAGATGGATGCCTTTGACATTCCGCCATCTTTTGGTATGCTTGTTTTCTCACAATACTAAAACGACAACAGGTGATGGAATGTTCTTAAACAAAGAGCTTTCCGTGAATGGAATCAGTCTGCGAGGAATCTGTGTGTTGAGACTAGAATTGCTGCTTGATGAAAGGCATCTCATAGACGAGACAGTCAAATTTTCCTTCCTTTTTTTTAGGTCATGTTAGATGAACTGACTGCTGCACCTTGTCCAGCCCTCCCTAAGCCTGCGCATGTGGCTAGAGCTGCCAACCGACTCCGGCAGAAACTCAGACCCGAGCAACCGAAAGATCTGGACTTCGAACTGGTCGAGGAATGTCTCCCTCCCGGTTTCTTCCAAGCCGACCTGACAGTTAAGCAGAAAGGCATCTGATCTTCGCCAGACAGGAGCAGCTAAATACCCTGGCGAAGGCTAAATCCTGGTACATGGACGGAACCTTCAAGCTTGTGCGACATTCAAGCAGCTACTGACGGTGAATGCTTTCGTCCGATCCGGGGAATATGCAAAGCAAGTCCCACTTGTGTTTGTCCTGATGGCCAACAAGAAAGAAAAAGACTACAAGAAGGTATTAATCACTGTTTAGTCATAAATTAATAAAACTGAGAAAACATTATGCAGTCTATTGAGCATTAAAGTAAAGATAAAGACAACACAATATTCGGAATCGAACTGGGAAAACAGTTTCCAAGTATTATAGTAAGGAATCGAACTCGAAAACGTTATGCATATGCAGCTTCCAAGTATTAGTAAACTATCTAAACCTCTTTCTACTAATGAATATCCTAGCATTTGTGTCCGATGAAAAACTGAAGCAGTATCGAAACAGGCGAGGCTATTCGACAGCTGGGAGAAGTACGAAAGGAAAGAGAAGACCGCCGGACAGTTGCTGAAAACGTGCTCACATCTCAACGGCCCCACTCGTGGAAACTGAAGAAGTCAGTAAAAATCACAACCAAAAAACGGCTCCTTTAGGAGCCACCAAGTTTGCAAAAGAATATGACCAGCAATAAACTATCAATAAAGAAAACTAATAAAATTTGAGGGGGGATTGGGGCGCATTGAAAGGTTCAATAACAAATATGGCGGTTCACATCAACAATCCCTCTCATGAAGTGAATTGCAAGTTATCTAATTGACAATTATTTTCAACGAAAAAGGTGTTTTTGGACGTTGGCGAACCAACTTCATACGGTGGCGAAACGACCGGTATTCTGACCAAGCGTGTTCCGCTGCTTCTTTTAGGAGTACTCCACATTACTCCACTCTAAATTTTACATATGTCTAAGATCGAGTGGTCTGGGTTCGGAGCCTGGCCGGGGACGTTGTGTTGTGTTCTTGGGCAAGACACTTTACTCTCACGGTGCCTCTCTCCACCCAGGTGTATAATTGGGTACCGGCGTAATGCTGGGGGTAACCCTGCGATGGACTAGCATCCCATCCAGGGGGGAGTATAAATACTCCCAGTCGCTTCATGCTACAGAAATCGGAGATAAGCGCCGGCCTGATGAGCCTTCTGGCTCGTAAGCAGAGACTTTACCTTAAGATCGATAGCTTTTACATAACATAGTAAAAAACCAGGTGGATATATTTGGATATAGCAGTGTTTCAGAACCTCAAACTTGCTCACTTAAAATCGCTCGCGACGAATCGGATTCCCCGCCGCAGTCAATTTTACCAACAATATTTTAAAACTATTTGCAAGATTTCACCCGCTTAGGAAAATCAACAAACAAGAAATACGGTTTAATCAGGGCGCTTGTAATTCCATCTTGATAATTTAAATAAAATACGAGTAAAGCTTGCTGTTAATACTTTGTCCGAAAAAGTTTGCAAAGACATGGCTTTGCATGAAAACACCACAGAAAAGATACAAGAACTTATGAAAATGTGAAATGCTTTGGAATGTCTTCAAAGATAACAGTCCACTGCAGTCAATAACAGATCAACGTGTTACCAACTTAAACCAACTACTTAATTACTTTAAAGCCTGGAAACAAACATTCCACAGAAGGACAGATGTGTAAGAACACTTCATAACATGGCAAACAATGTTTGATCTCGAGGTAATATATAGACTAAACTTACAATGGATCACAGCAAAACAATGCAAAACTGATAAGTTATTGTAAATATCACGTCCTTGCCCCCTTAGGTATGACTATGCAAAAAAGCCATACTATTCCATGGCAACTCCTTCATATTTTGTACCATCTGAGGACAAAGCAATGATTCCAGTTGCTTGTAGAATAATTATTCTCCCCTGAAGAAAAGCAATTTGTAGCCTATCACTACTGCTACGTTTTAAGACTCCCCATCCTCTCCCAAACCCCATATTGTTTTCTTTGCCTTTGTGCAGTTTGGCCCCAACAAATAAGCTAACCTGTGGCTGATCAATATGATCACATTTTGTTCCACAGTGTGAAACATAAATAAAATAATTAAGAGCATGACCCCTGGAACATACCTTAAAAAATAACAATGACTGTATTTATTGTTAGGCTTGACTAGCAACACCACACAGAGAACTTAAAAAATATACTTTATAGCATAACTATTTCACACTCAAGGATCACAGGCATCTATTTTTGGGGGTCTGAGGGCTTATTTAAAGAAAAGAAAAAAAAAGGTGTCCGAGCTAGCCCTTTTACTCAATCAAATAGTACATATCAATACAGTAACTCTCTGTTTCATATTGTTTTCAAGGTGTCAGTAAAAGGCCTTAAAGGACTTCTACATCTGCATCTAGTGAGTACATATTCCAGCACTCGGCAAGGTCCCTTTTTGACTTGTGGCTGTTTCTGCTTAGGTGGCCTCATACACCACAAGCCTTTTTGGAGATATCACCGCCAAGCCGGCCACGTCTGCTGAATAATTTTTATGGTCAAATATTTGTTAATCCCTCCTACGTGATTCAGTTTTTCATACATGTACTATCTGGCTGTATCTGTGATTAAAGTTTTTAATTTCACACAGAATTTGTTTCATTTGTTAGCCTTATTTTGGGGTTGAGAGTTTGCTTTGTAAATTTCTCCCCCTCATTCAGACGAACCCTAACTTTTGTGTATCATGTTTTCTCAACTCAGCCACCATTCACACACAATATTCCCCTCAAACTACCTGCTAATTAGTGAATGTTTTAGTTAGTGGAGAGAAACCCCTTCGTGTAAGGAGGATTCTCCTATCAACACCAATTAAGAAAGCTACAAAGGTTGCTAGGTTAACTGCTGCTTCATGTATTACTATTAAATAACCAATCTTAATTTCACTTGGACAGTTCATCTTTAATTTAATATGGCTCCTTCGTGGGGCACCAGACACAAATGGTAACATAATTATTGTTTAACTACTGTTTGCAAGACGTTATGTTTTGGTGTGACATTGTTTCTTGTCGCCTGTTTCCATTATTTTATGTCATCTGTATTTCGTACACGAAGTAAATGTTTTTGCCATACATTCCGACTCCCCTCAGAGGGTTTTTGATTCAAATGCTTAACCACTCTGCAAAATTCCAGTCTTATTGATTGAGTTATAGAGACTATAATCCAAAAAAATACATTTATCACTCTTTTGTAAAGGTCATTCAAAAAATGAGGGCGCTAGCATTTATGACTTTGTAATATCTTGTCTCATACTTCCAGTTTCATTTTCTTTTTTTGATTTTGCAAATTAGAAGATTGTAGGACTTATTTTCAGATAATTAATGGTAAGAGGTAACAATATTTAGCTCTATTTTCTATTTTGTTTTGAAAAGACAGAGAACGAATCGAACACCTTACGTGGATCTGTGATCAACTCTGCACAGTCTTCAGGTAAGAAAAAATAATTGGAAATGTGACAGCCAAGGCTTATTTGAAAGAAAGCTTGTCGTCTATTTTGTGCTTCATTATTCAAGGAAAAGGTTCTTCATGTAAACGGTTTGATTCTGAAATTTAGTTTGTTGCAATATTGCGCATATTTGAAACGACTGATGTTTCTTCTCTTCACGCACGTAATGAAGTAGGAAGGGGTTTTTGCCTCTAATAGCAAATATGTTGTTTCAAAAAACTGTTCGCTGGAAAAGGTGGCCTTTATGAATTCATCATGTTTTATGATATGCGAGCGTAACTGGATAGTTTTTATGGCAATAGTAAAGCATTATCTTGTCAAAATGAGGTTAGCGCCTTTCTGGTGTGTTAAATTAATTAAATCGTGAGTTTGTATTTGCCGTCTGCCGGGTAACCTTGATTTCCACTCTCAAAATTACCTTCAGAACCTACTTTTTGCGTAGAATAAGCTTTTAGAATGATGTTCTTATTTTGCATAAAGCAAGCTAACAAAATCTGTACCTGCTGAGTTCGCATTTGTCAGCGTTAACAGTATTTTCGGTCCGATGCTTCTGTTTGATGAGGGGTATATTGTTTTGGTCTCCCATCCAAACACTAACCGTGCAGGACAGGGATTAAGTTCAGTGAACTTTGGTATTACAAAGCTGTCAGATGTTCAGAGGGCACGCTTAAACTTGTGGTGTAAAGAAGTTGTGAGGGAACTTGAAAATTATCAACATGTCAGCCCAGAAGACAATGTTTCTCGCTTCTCTTTTATTTGTTATTCTTCAGAGACTGGAATGTTGTAGTTCAATACCACACAATTCAGTGCCTTCTGATTTTCTGTAACACGTACCACAGGCAACCCAGTGTATGCTTCACGGAAGCATCTCGTTATAATAATTATTGCGTGCTTTTACTTGGTGTAAAAGCGAACTTGTTTTTTGTGGTTGGCTTGTAGAACGAGGAATAATCATTATAATTATTGTGTGCCTTTACTTGGTGTGAAAGCGAACTTTTTTTTCACCAATAGAACCATTGGAATGACATAATTTTCTATTAGTACCAATCGTACCATTGGTACCAATGGACTATCGGAATTGCCCTGTAGGCTGTACGCAGCTAGATCACATGAGAAAATAGTTTCACCAGTAGAACCATTGGAATGACATCATTTTCTATTGGTACCAATGGTACGATTGGTACTAGCCTGTTCCAGGCTCTCAGATAGTCGAGAAAACGAAAAGAACTGCGTGTGAAAAGCGAGTGGGGGCTTGGGTCGAGGCGAGGCGGGAGAGCCTGTAAGCATCTCTTTAAATTCTTCATTCCGGTATACCAGCTCCTGGGGCGCTTTCCATTCAGCCAAAATTTTCGGTTTGTCATTCTGGAAAATTTCCAGTTCAAATGGAAAGGCATGGACGACAATGTTGCAGTTCCTCTGATTTGCGACTTTCTCGTCAATTGTGACGAGGAAATTGAAAGGTTTCTTAGGAATGAAAATGATTTTGACTTTTTGGCGATAGCGGGGGTGTCCTGCTGCTTCGTTCGTAGAAACTTAACGCGAATTCAGAATTATTTTGAGTCTACAGTAAGTAATTATTTCGGGGATGAGTTCGCGGCGCATTTTAGGATGACTCGGTCCACCGCAGAGTTATTAGGGACTTTAAGATACCTGGACGGCTGACCTCGAGGACGGCTGACCGGAACTAATTTTACAGGTGTAGACTGTATTGCGCATGTCTGCACGCCACTTG
>NC_090877.1:850631-858131 GCF_036669935.1 Montipora foliosa
GAAACTCACTACTATGGCAAAACTCAGATGCTAAGTTCGCAGGAGACACTCACCTCCTCGGGGATGGTGGTTATCCACTAACAAGGTACTGAAAAAAAAAATTATTTTTTGTAACTTCATTGCAATCAAATGACTTCGCAAACTCCGATTGCATTTTGTCCTCCACTCCTCAAGCCATTTGGCAGTATAATTTTCAACATTGTTTTAGAGTGGAGGGAGAGGGTGGGAAATTCAAAAACCTTTTACTTCTGAAGGAATTCTTAGTAATACTTGAAATTAGTGGGGAAGGGACTAGTATTCTTGGTGGCTGTACTTTTTACATCTATCAATACCAATTTTGTTTTTATGGCAATTAACATCATTCTAATTGTTTTGTTGGTTTGTTTGGTTTATTTTGTCACTATTTGTTAGACTGTTTTTCAGTATTAAGTAACCCTAATAAAAGGGCAAGTGTTCAGTTGATCTCAGGCTCATCAGTGATGTTAAAGTACCATACATGTATGTAGAAAAGATGAATTAATTTTTAATGAGTCTAATATCTGCAAGTTTAGTACATAAATAATGTTATGTCAACTCCCTCGTTTCTACACTTTGTCAACAATGATCTGCAGATCTGTTACTGATGTTTTTTTTTTCATTTCACTCAGATGGCTCATGGTCCCCTACAGAGATAATGGACACTTGACAAGGCAACAGATCAGATTTAATGAAGCTCTGTCAAGCCGGCGCCAAGTAATTGAACGTGCAATTGGGCTTCTAAAAGGGCGATGGCGCAAATTACAGTATCTTAACCTGCTGAGTGTCAAGCGCATGACCATTTTTATCATGGCAGCCTGTGTCTTACACAATTTTTGTCTCATTAATGATGATTTTGATGAGGCGTACTTTCTTTGCGATGATGATGACGATGATGACAGTGATGTTGATCACTCCTTAGGAAGAGTTTGCAGGCAGGCAGAGCAGAAGAGAGCTCATATTACAAATCTGTTGTAACCTGAAACTCAGTTCAGGGAAAATATATTTGTACTTAGTGAATTTTAGCCCAGTCTCCAAGAGAAATTTGCAAATTATTACATAAGAAGAATTTCAGTTTGGACTGCATATCTTTTCAGCAGCATGGACTAAAATTTTCTTCATGTAGTAGCACACATATTTTCAGAGGATTTCTTGAGGAGGCTGGGCTGGAATCTTCGCCTGGGCCAGGTTGTTTGAAAGCCATTTCACGCTAACCCAGGACCGGAGTAGCAATTTTTATTCTGTAAAAATGTTATCCACCACTTACTTTTTGTGTGGTCTGAGATTACTCACGCTCAAAACTGAAGGGCAAAAAATATAAACAGAGCATCTTGCTGACAAACTGCAAAATTGAAATAAAAATTCTTGCTAATCCTGTATTAGCTTAATTGGCCTTTGAACAACCAGGCCCTGGCTAACCAAGCTGAAATTTGAGACCTTTACATCAAGAGAAATTTTGTCCAGGCTGCATTTGTTTTCAACCTGGGTTGAAATTTCAAGCTCAGTTGCCGAAACCAGACTAGAAATTTCAGCTTAGGCTGAAAGGCTGAAAAACCTCATCTAATTGCATCCAAATTTCAGTTTGGGTTGAAACGTGAGCTTGGGCAGGCACATTTGTCATCTATTAAAAAAAACAATGGTGGCGATCTGTCAGATTAAGTCAATGCTGAAAGCAGGACAAACTTGCAATGTAATTGCAACAAAATGTCATCCCAGGCTGAAATTTGCCATGTAATCAGCTCTCATAGTATTGTGGCTCTAGAAATTAATTGAGTGTAATGCTTTATGTAAATATCAGTGCTGCATTTACAACAAGTTCTTAACATGAGAATAGAATGTGCAGAATTTTCTAAATGTATAAAATATTATGAGCTGATATTATAAACTTCCTTACTAATGGCATTTGCTCAATGCCTGTACCTTTGAATAATTCGAGAACTTGTGATGTCCAACGTCACAGAAAATCCTTTAGCACCTTGAGATGCAAACTTTGTACAGCCCTGATCAGCAGCTGAATTTTCTGTCCAGTATCATTACAATGATCAAACGTGCAGGTCATGTTATATTGTAAAAGTGAGTAAGACAAAATGCAAGACACATTGAACCAATACAGTATTAAAAGAGAATTTTAATTCTAATGTGATATTAAGGTTTAACTATTTTCAAAATTTCCATACCATAGTTTGTCACAAAGTACAATGTATCCAAGTTTGTAGCAGAAATTACAGAACTGATTTTTTTGAAATATTAGTTGAAATGTACATTTTGAAGCATTGAAACAAAATAAAAATCAAACATGAGAAATATCATATAATTATTCATACCACTGTTCTTACTGCGGACTTGTATACCCATGTAAAGGTGATAAATTAGCACAAGACTATTTGCAAATTACACCACCAGCACCAATATTCGTGAAAATCTCCGAAAATATTAATGGTGTCAAACTTTTAAAGCATCAATTCAGTCTTCTATAAAATCTGTTCCATAGGTCACACAGTTAACTTTAAAAACGCTAACAATGCTCTCTTGGCTGGGAACATCTCATTTACGCTTACTCATAATTTGTAGTAACTGGTTAAAGAAGCTCTTTCGTTCCTCCTTCGCCTCCTTCATCAACTCCATCTTTTCTCTTTCGTTCTCCTCACGTTGCTCTGCGTAAGACGACACGAATGTCAACATCTCTGCAGCCGAAGATTTTGATTTTCTTTTCCTTTTCCGGCGTTTACAGCCACTTCCAGTGGTTTTTCGTTTTGTTGTACTAGAGCTCTCGGCAGCGGAACATTGGTCTTCATCACCTTCACTTTCCTCGGTGTCTTCGTCCGCAAGGACGTCTGCAGTGCTGCTGCTGCTCTCCAAAGTGAACTTCGGTCGTACATTTGGATTTCCCCCGATACAAGACTCCATTTCATGGAAGTATTTCCAAGTTTTCTTGTCGGCTCCCGTGGTGTTGTTGTGGTCCGTTATCTTCTTGTGGGAAGCTTCAAGCTTGAGCCACTTACGACTACACTGCTCCCCCGTGACCTTCACGTCAGAAATACTATTGAACTCATTGGCAATTCTGTTGAATATGTTCTTCTTGGTAGCTTTCCCTTTTCCGAATTCAAGCCTCTGCTTTTGCCAACAACTGACAAGAAGTTTTACGTGAAAGTCCTCCCATCGTTCAAGCATCGAGTGTGATGGACCTGTGAAAAAACATACAAAATGTTTAAACTGAAGTAGCTTGTTACAGCCGCAATTAGGAATAGTATTAAAAATGTCTAACTGAAATGTACCTTCATCGTAATCTTTTTGGGCGTCTTCTTGCAACCCCACCGTTTTTTCGCCTTCTCTCCTTTCTGCCATTTTTACAACAACATTAATTTTACAGGTAACCTAAGTCAGTGAGCGCCCGCTCACTGACGGACATTGGAAATGGCGGGAAAAATCTCGCCGTCGTGCAAATGGAACGGCATGTTTCCGTTCAGACCGGTTGCAACGAAAAAAGTGGAGCAGCTCCGAAGGTTGTCCGTCTGTTCCGGAAAATTTCTTCTGGAACCCCGCGTTCCATTTGCATTTCAACCGATTGAAACGGAAATTTTGGCTAAATGGAAAGCGCCCCTGGTATACCCTCTGATTGGTCAATTTTGACAGTTTACATCAACACTTTCGTCATCATTTTGATTCACGCGCGGAGCACGAAAGAAAGAGGTCAACTCTGTCGCCGAGTGTCTTAAAGTATTCCCAAACGTACAAGCCCTCAGATTCGAGCAAAAGTTGTGTCTGTTCGACTTTAATAAGTCGAAAAAACGATCCGTTTGCAATGCTTCCAACTGGTTTTGGTAAAAGCATAAATTTTCAGTTACTCCCGCGCGTTGCGAAAGCGCTTCAATGTTGTGATACATCTCTCCACACCGCTTACAATATAGCATCACCGGGTACGATATATAGTTCGCATTTGACACAACTATTATGTCCCATGCACGCCACAATTGTTAGCATTCAACGGCGCTCTCTGAAAACTCTGACGAACGAGAAAAATACAATATTTTGTTATTCTTTCTTATGCAAATACTTGGCTGCGTATTCAAATTCACCAGCTAGGGTCAATTAAATTTCTGCCTTCATCGCCTTCGAAAAAATGAGAGCAAAAAGGAAAAACCACTTTGAAAGAGCGCAAAAATTTGCCGAAAACAGGCTTGTATTTCCGTTGTATGTCTTAAAGCTTTAAAAGATCAAGCGATTTCAGGAAGCGAAGGTGATGGCTACGTGTCTGTATACTGCAAATGCAATTGAACCCATCCACATGAAATATCGATCTTTCACATTCATTATCGGTTGTCCTGTTGCATCAGAGCTGAAGTTTATTGATGAGACCATCTTATCATCTAGGCCAGAAACTTCAATGGTCGGGTTTCTGTTTTCCTTGAAAAAGTCAACAGAGCGTCGGCAACTCGCAGCTTTCGAACTTGTCGTGTCTTTTGGTCGAATTTGCTAAATCTCCCGTCGGTGATTTCCTTGACACTCATTTCCCGGTTGCTTTGACAATGCCTTCGTTCGCTTGTAAAGTTATTTTCCTAAAAGTGCCTTAAATTCTGGCTAACGTACTCGCACAAGTGAGAATTAACGCATCACCTCTGAACAACAATAAAAGAATCGCGCTTGAACTCGCGTGGGACCACACAATGCCGCCCTTTTTCAACAATTTGACATTGACATTTTGACATGCGAAAGGTTATTTGCAAAGTGGGCGGAATGAAGAATTTAAAGAGATGCTTACAGGCTCTCCCGCCTCGCCTCGACCAAAGCCCCCACTCGCTTTTCACACGCAGTTCTTTTCGTTTTCTCCACTATCTGAGAGCCTGGAACAGGCTAGATTGGTACCAATAGACCACCATAATTGGGAAAATAGTGAAAGTCCCCTTAATGAAATGCATATTCACCAACAGAACCATTAGAATGACATTCTTTTCTATTGGTACCAATCCTACCATTGGTACCAATGGACTATCGGAATTGACGAATCGTATCCGTTTGTGTATATTGGACAAAACTAAATTGTGACGCCGATGAACAATAAAGTAGCTGCTATTTCCAAAATGATGGAATTACCTGGTGATACATAACCTTTTCTTGGAGAGTAAATTTTTGACTCAGCATAAACAATGGTAAACCCCGGGGTCAACCTCAAGAGTTTGGGCGATTGTGATCTTTGTTTTTGACTTTACTCATTGTCAAACTCTATAACACTTGACAGAAAAAGAAACTTACGAAAACCCGGTACCTTGGCATCATTTGACACAAAATTAATCACGGCGCCCGCTGAATTCCGGCGATGTCACTTTCGATTTTGCGATTAATTTGTGCAACCAAAAGTACAATAACAAAACTGAACGTAGCAAAAATCTCCTTAAAATGTTTGTCGCTGATCGTAACTTTTTACATTCTATATTCATGGTTCAAAGTTAATGTTGTTTTCATGTCGTAAATATGTTATTCTCGAACGACCGTCTAGGAAACTTCCTTCTGCTCTTTCCAAAAACTGTGTATCAATTTACTTTTGCATCAATATTTGTTTTTGCATAAAGCAAGCTAACAAAATCTGTACCTTGCTGAGTTTGCATTGGTTAGCGTTAATAGTATTTTCGGTCCAATGCTCCTGTTTTACGAAGGGGTATATGTTTGAGGTCACCCATCCAGATACTAACCCCGCTGGATAGCGTTTAACTTTAGTAAACTTTAGTAAACTTTAGTATTACAAAGCTGTCAGACGCTCAGAGGGCACGCTTAAACTTGAGGTGAAAGAAGATGTGAGGGAGTTTGAAAATTATCAACATGTCAGCCCAGAAGCCAATGTTTCTCACTTCCCATTTATTTTCTTCAATCTTTCTGGGTTCAGTACTTTGCTAGTAACCACATGTCTTCTCAGGCTATTTACCCAAGACTTCTATCATGGCACTACAATGATAGACAATACCAAATCAATATTGTGCACTGCTAGAGCTACATATTATGCAAGGACAACTTGAATCTCCTGGAAGACAACACACAGCTCAGTTGACATTTTATATGGAATAAATTGCTGTTTTACTTCACTACCATATGTAAGCAATGCGTGTCTAAAATTTCCAAAGAGGACAGGAATTTCTTCTTTCCGACAAATGATTAATAAATGGTCTTAATGACCCCCCAACTTGAAAAAAAATTGTCTGGAACGGTGCACGTACCACAGGCAACCCAGTGTACCCTCACAGAGGGTCTCGTTAAATTTAAAACAAGAACCCAATTCAAAGATTTTGGCATGAATTAAATGCTTAGGTTCACGCAATAAAAATATATAACTGCTTTAAAATCTGTCGTCTAATTGTTTTTGTCTGTGAGCTATGGTAATAACTGTTAATAGCTTGACTACAATGGATTTTTTGTAGTTTCCAGCACATTTCTGATTTGCTGGAATATGATTTTATAGGAGCAGGATAATTATGTATGTGTTGTGTATTTTCTGTTTCGAATCTACGTATAAACTATGCTGAAACCATTTTTATTTTTGGACACAAAAACCCCATAACATAGCCTTTACATATGCTACGTAAAGGTTCCATTTGACTAGATAAAACATAGCATTTCCTTTCAAAATATATACATGAGGCATATGTATAACATAGCCTTTGAATAAGACTTCTGTATCCAATTTATGTATATCATAACATACCATTTACATAAGGTCGTTAAATAGGATTTACATAGATTACACAGTGTCTGGTTCTACAAGGGAAGGTACAAGACATGACTGCCTGATTACCACTAATGACCAATAACTTTATAGTTAAACAAACTATTCAATGATCTTTGGTAGTTCTTTATACAGACAAGAAAATGATGCCTGTTTTTGTTGTGCATTTGACTGCTTAGAGTAAGAAGCTTAGTAAAGTCACTCCTGATAAATTTAAAAAGTTACCAATGGCTGAATTGCCTTAAAGGAACCAAAAGTTAAAACCATCAAGGAATAAAATTAACGGGTGGGAAAAGGCAGAAGAAAATCATGAAAAACTGGAATATCCTTGAAAAAAGCTGGAAATTGATACATGATCTTCACATCCTTTCATTTAATAGCATGCAGGAATGTCTAGAAAAATCTAGAAAGCAGCATTTGTAACAAGCTGGAAAAAGCTGGAAAAACCTGATTTGATCCCAGATTATGATTTCTGGAATAAAGCTGGCAATTTCTTCCCTAATTAGCATGTTTCATTAACATTCGTTCGTTATTTCAAAAAGAGCGATTCAAACAAGCGACATTTTGGAGTCGTTTTCACTCGCTCGCAAGGCCCCATACCGAAAAAGTCGCCGTCCAGGTAAAATAATTATCGAAACAAAGTAAAACATATTTTTCTAAAAATGGTTTTGGTAGTCCTTTATTGTGACAAATTTTGGCAATTTTCGATTTTTTTTATCTTGCACGGTCTTAGGTGAAAATTGCTGAGAGGCGCTCTTAAATGTTGCTTACAA
>NC_090877.1:865631-878131 GCF_036669935.1 Montipora foliosa
AAATAAACAGTTAAGTTATGCATAAGAGGAATGTGTGCCGACATAGTTACTGACTTTAATCCAAAGAAAAGAAAAGAGAGGCGAGTAGGAAATTTATTACGCATGCATTACTTGTTCTTGCTATTAAACAACGAGAAACTGTAAAGAGTTTAATTTAAAGCAGGCTTATAAGGCATATTATGTGATCACAATGTACAACTAATTAAAGAACAGAAAGCAGTATAGTTCAATCAAACAACAAAAAAATAATCAATGAGGAGTGTCTCATTACCTGGCAAAGTCTTCGTTGGAACGTGACGTGTTGAGCAGGAACAAGGAACCCAGCTACAAATAAATTAATGGTAATCAATATCGGTGGATTGTTTGCGTGCGTGCGTCAGTTACAACTGAATGACCGTGACCGCTACAAAATAAATGTAAAAACAATACCGACATACACGCATGATGGAAATTTGTAATTGGCCCGAGGGAAGGAGTTGATACAACACAAGTTGCGTTGACAACGGGCAACGTGGGTAGGACAACTTTAAAATCAGAGTCCTGGGCAGGAATCAAACCTACGACCACAGGCAGACAACGCTAAGGATGCGAGAGCGCGTGACGTCACGCTATTTTGAGACAGTCAACTCGTCGAGGAAAATGTTCCATTAAAACTTTAAATCGCGTTGTTTCTTTTCGAAAACTCATTTTATGGACAGCTAGATAAATAAAGTTCACTCAGCTACTATTTTCTACGTTGTCCTGGATGATTTGATGGTTTTTTGGGACGCTTCGATTTCCTCTTCAGATCACACGCGTCGTCACATACGATATAAATAGTCTATTTGCAACGAGGTTATGCGCATGCCTTGCGCATGCATCAAATGGGATTCCTAACGAACCAATCAGGCAAAAGTCTCCATTGCTCATCATATTGCGAAAAGCAATGGAGACTTTTGCCTGATTGGTGCGTTAGGAATCCATTTGATGCATGCGCATAATCTCGTTGCAAGCAAGATGGTTGCCAGAAAAGAAGACAACAGGTCATCGAGCTTTCTCGGCAAAGGAAAAGAATCGATCGCTTGTTCTTTTTTTCTGGAAGATTCTAACTTTTAGCTGGTAGCCGCGTTTGCAAAGGCGGGAAATGATGAGGGGTTGCAAAACTTTCCTCCACCATGCGAAGGACTTTTTAGTGTTAGAAGAGTCTTAGAAGCTTGCGCGGCTCCCTTCGCCTATTGGCGAATAAGTTGAAAGCGTGCGAGTGATGTACCACTATAAAATTGGCTGTCGTGTTTGCGGCAAAAAACACGTTGTTTTGCCTTTCGTAAAAACAAACAAAAATCTTCTGTGTAGAGGCTTCTATTGTGCTGAAAAAACTGAGAAAACGCGCAGTCGACGAATTGAATCAAGACAGCGGGTCAAGTTGGTTTGAGCCATTAATTTTCTTGTTGTCAGTTTCATAAATATTTTGAGAGTAAGTTTACAAGTATGACAGAAATGTTGTTATTTGTTTATGTTCGGCAGGAAATGAAAGCTCTTCAAATGCAGTTAGAACTTTTACAACTGTAACAGCAACAATCGGTAAGCTTAAGTTATATGTAAGTTACTTAAGTTTGTGACTGGAAAGTATATATACATCCAAATACAGTAAAAACCCGCGTGTAAGAACCTACATTTTTCCAAGTTTGGCAAAGCAAGTTCTTATATTTGGGGGTAGTGATTGGCAATTTAGGCTAAAGTAGGTTCTTCATTAGGTTCCTAAGTTTTCAGTAGAAACCATTCCTGTACAAGCAGAAAAAATAGGCTTGGTCCTTTATGATACAGCATTTATTTATAACTGTCTTGTCATGAGCCTTGTGCAAGACTAACTAAAAAATTATATACACTATAAACAAACATTTTGCATACAAAATAAAATACTTAATGGAATAAGTAAAAAAATGCAAAAAAAAAGTCCTTTTGCTTTAATTTTCTGGTCACATTCATTTTATGATGGAACGACGTGCTGGTCAGGGCAAAAATATAGCTTTTTTTAGCTCAAACACGAGGCAACCGCGAAAACCACACTGAAGGAGTCCGTCCAGGCCTGTCATTAACTTCTTATCGAGAAGAAATCTGGACGTTTGCCTAAGCAAAATGTTTTAAATATGGTGTCATTAAGGGGTCAAAAAGCGCCTAGGCCACGCCCAGATTGATCCCTTTAAGGAGTTTTTAGTCCTTAAAAGGACCGGGATTCTGCTAACTTTGTTAAGACTCAGTTGAAAGACTTAAGTCTCAAGCTCCAGTCCAACCCGTCCTTGTCATCGAAGAATTGCCCAAGACGGATTTTTGCCCTAAAAAGGTCACCTAGAATTTTCGAGACCTTTTTTCTGGCTGAAATTTTCGAAAGGTAAGTTTTTATCCCTATAATTTTCGGATCACTAGACTTTCAGCTAGGAAATCCGAACAGATGAAAAATTTTTAGAGGATAAAAATATGCCTATATCTGCCGTTTAAATACTAAAATACGTTAAACAATGCTATGTTGAAGTGGTTTTGAACTACATTCTCGTTGGGTGCCCCTGATACTATACGGAAAGCTGCGGGTTTTTTCAGATCCGATGAGGTTCGTAACATCAGAATGAGTCACATCTCTATTGATGACAGGTACCTGACAATCAGAGTGGAGAAAAACAAGACAGACCAGGGAGATGAGGTTGTGATTGCCCAGTCAAGCAGTGGTGTCTGTCCAGTTTCGATACTCAAAAGATTACTTAAGCATGTTAGATATTAACCCCCAGTCTAACGAATTTATCCTTAGAAGTCTAGTCCAAACTAAGGGTGCGTTCGATTGACCGTATTCCGGAATACGAATACATGGAATATAAGTTATAAATCATTCGTTTTTAGGGAGATTCACATTTAAATTGTCAAACATCTGCTAAAATGCTATTTTAAACATATTTTTATTATCCTTGTGGCTTCGAAACGCGCCAAACATACCGTTTTAATCATCTCTCCACGTATTCTTATTCCGGAATAGGGTCAATCGAACTCGCCCTAAATCGTTTCATGAGCTAATTCCAAAATGATAAACCAATTTCGTACACGACGTAGTGTAGTAGAGCTGAAATATGTAAAATGCGGCCTTTGAATGAATATGAATTAACTGGTAATGAAATATTTCTTCGGCATGAGAGCAGTTGGGACTGGGCCTGTTCAGTGCATCATGGGACACGATGACAGTCATACAAGAGAGTTTTGTCACATGGAAGATCATTCTTGGCCAACGCCAGTACTATGAAGGTTTTTTTATTTCTTATTTTATTTTTTATTTCTCTACCACAGTTTAAATAGTAGTTCACACTCGTTTCAATTCTGTCTTAGCAGCGTGGCCTTCGTAGGATTGGCATTCAGAGCTTACTTGTTAAGTCATGCATGGATCCTACCCAGGTTTCCTGCCTTATTTTCCCCCCAACGGGGATTTTTTCCGGCAGGTTTCTCCTGGCCTCCGTCGGGGCAGTAGCTGTTTCTGTAAACTGCCGCCTAGCTCTGTAATTCTTAGGTAGGGATAGGGTTAGTTATCGAAGTTATCGTAGTGTAATCAAGTGTGATCACGACTGTACTGGTCTCAGCCGAGACTGCCCAAACAAACCCAATGGCTTTCTATTCATGTTGCGCACTGCATAGTGCACCTGAAATCTAGTAAATTTGTAATCTCAGATCTTTAAAGTGCGCTCGGTAATTGCTTTGGAGGCAAAGCAGATGGGTAGAGAAATTAAACAATCTGTTTTTTGTACTTGGTCTATCGACCACTTATTTATTTTTCTGAGAGTTTTACAATTTGTGGTTTTTTTTAGTGAATCCTAGGGTTTACAAATGGTTTCTAAACAAAGTCAAAATCCAATAGGTGTCAACACAAACTAAGGGAAAATCGCTGCACACGCAAGATTCGAGCGACCAATGCCAATAACATCAGAGACAAACTGTTTCAGCTACAGAAATCTTAAGTGGCTAGCGGCTTGGTGGATATTCAACGAGGCTGGACATCCTGCGAGCATTAAGTCTAAGCACCCATTTCAAATAGCGCTGATAAACAGCTTTTAACTCTAAGCACCCACTTTAAAATGGTTAGCTTTCAATAACTCTGTGACTTGCATTGCATGTTGACTAGCATGGCTCGCTGGCTCACATTCAATCAACAACAACATAACGAAGTCTCAAACTGTGGGGCTAAAAGAACATCGGTATTTAATTTAATAATTGAAAATTATATAGCGCATTTTTCATGCCGAACATGGTCAAATGCGCATTACAATTTAATAAAATAAATAAAATTAAATGAAATTACAAGCAGTGATGATTAAAAATAAATTAATGTATAGATAATAACAATAATAATAATGATAATAATAATAATATAATATTTGACGAATTAAAATGTATAAGAATTACAAATTAAAAGCTTGTTTAAAAAGATGTGTTTTGAGCTGGCACTTAAAACTTGAAAGAGAGTCAAGGCTAGATATTTTACAGGGCAGATTGTTCCAAAGCCTAGGGGCTGCGTAACAAAAAGCTCTTCCTCCAAGTGTTGAGAGTATCTTGCCACTAGGAGTCTCAAGCATAATTCTTTCGCTAGATCGGAGTAAGTATCTAGTTGATGATTTCCGACTAATCAATTTACAGATATAGTCAGGTGCCATGCCGTGAATAGCTTTAAAGGTAAAGAGCAGAATTTTAAATTCAATGCGGTACTTAATTGGAAGCCAGTGAAGCTGATATAAGACTGGTGTAATATGACTGAACTCCGGTTCCTTGAAAATTAGTCTCGCAGCTGCATTCTGAACTCTTTGTAACTTTTCAATTTGTACTTGTGGAAGTCCATAGAGTAAGCTGTTACAGTAATCTAATCGGCTTGACACAAACGCATGAATTAAGGTCTCGGTGGATTTACGCGATAAATGTTTTCTTATTCGCATAATGTTATGAAGATAACAGAATGATGTATTACAAATTTTGTTTACGTGGGAGTTCATCGACATCTTGTCGTCAATAAAAACACCGAGATTTTTCACAACTGACGATCTCATTACATCAGAATCGCCCACGGTAATCGAAGAAATATTAACTTTAGTTAACTGTTGTCGGGTTCCTATGATAAGAAATTCCGTTTTTTCATCATTGAGAAGGAGTTTGTCATGTTCCATCCACAAGCGTATGTCCTTTATACAATTTTGCATGGCAAATGTAGCATCTTGTTGGTTAGACAACACGTCAGGCCTGAAGGAAAGATATAATTGTGAATCATCCGCATAGCAATGAGAGTTTGGAAGATGTCTTCAATTACATGGAATAGTTTTGAAGAGTAGATTATATATCATAGGGGACCTAGACAGGATCCTTGTAGAACACCCCAATCAACAGAGCAACTGTCAGAGAGAGCACCGGGAATAGAAACACGTTGTCGTCTGGCCATCAAGTAAGAGGTAAACCAATCCAATGGTGCTCCAGAAATTCCAAATGAAGTTTGAAGTCTACGCAGAAGTAAACTATGATCGACTGCATCAAAGGCTGCGCTCAAGTCTAATAAGACAAGTAGAACAGCATGCTGAGAATTCATTTTCATCAGAATATCGTTAGTAACTTTCAAAAGTGCCGTTTCTGTACTATGGTTCTTTCTGTACGCAGATTGTAGCGAAGGGTAAAGATCGTGTTTTTTCATATGATTGTCAATTTGAATAAACACAGCTTTTTCAGTTGCTTTTGAAATGAAGGAAAGATTGCTTACAGGCCGGTAATTCTTGAAAACAGTGTCGAGACCAGCCTTCTTAAGAGTTGGCAAAACTAAGGCTTCTCTCCATGCTGAGGGAAAATAACCACTATCAAGTGAAATGTTTATCATTTTAGTTATCACTGGTAGAAGGACATCGATACATTTGACTAACAGAGGTGTGGGTATCGGGTCAAGAGCAGACGATTTCTTAGCCAGATTCATAATAATGCTATGAGCTTCTTCTTCTGTGATTGCTTGGAAACTGCTAAATGAGGGACATTGTGGATCCATAATGGGAGAACAATCTTGACAATCTTCAGCTGTACACTCTTTGAATTTGGATCTTATATTACTGATCTTCTCGACGAAGAAGTTAGCCATCTCATTTGCAAGCATCGTTTTACTAAAATGAGGAGGAAGTGGAACCTCACAGTTTTTATTTAATAATTGTTTTGAGACCCTGAAGAGCTTTCCTTGATCCGAACTGTTTTCTTGTATGAGGTTCTGATAAAAATCAAAGCGCGCCTTTTTCATCAAATTTGTAGCGAAGTTTCTTGCAGATTTGTATGCAGTTAGGTCATGTATGGAGTTTGATAAACGCCATTTCTTTTCTGCTTTTCTTCGCATCCTTTCTTTTCTGCTTTTCTTCGTATCAACAGAATAGAGACATTATGAAACTGAAAAGAAATACCAAACGATTGTGCTCGAAAATAAAAAAAACTTTGCGGTGATCGAAAATGATTAATTGACGAGACGCCGACACACTACACGTCATTGTTAATTTTATGGTATATAACGAATTGTAATCACACAAGTTAATAGGGAGCTTAAAGGGGCTAGGTCACGCTATTTTAGGCATTTTCAGCACTGATCGAATGGTCATAGAATTAACTAAAATATCAAAATAACTGTTCAAAACTATAGAAGAACTCTAACAAAACACAGGGAAGCCAAGAAGGGACATGGATGGACAAAACTGGAGAGGATTGAAATGGATTGAGTTTGGGTAAATTTGAAAAACGTCGGCCCACCTTTTTTCAAATTTATATCAGTCTATATCAAAATGTCATTTACAAAGCTTGAAAATCATTCTCAGTTGTTATGTGGCCGTGATTTTGCAAATGAAAGACTCTTGCTCTGCCAATATGACGTTTAGAGCTCATAATTAACAAAATTAAACAAAATTACCTAAAATAGCGTGACCTAGCCCCTTTAAGCACGCACGTTTTTGAGACGCGAACGGCAACCGGAAGAGAAAATTTAACATGCCAGGGCAGTGGTATCACCCAGATTTTTATACTAATCATCTCTAATTGAGAAAAGATACTTAGCAATGTGAATGTGGTTGTGTGAAGACAAGTTAAAAGCGAAAACAGCTCACTTCCGGTTGTCGTCCGCGTCTCAAAAACGCGCGTCCTTAAGCTCGCTAAGCTCACTTAGTCCAACGGCGCGTAAGCAACTGGAAGGAGGTTTTAATGAGGTACAAGACATGTAGGTATACGAAGGCCTTTTTTTAATTGATATATATAATTATCTATTTATTAATAAGATGCAAGGACTGAGTTAAATGTTTAACGTATCAGGTTTGTGCCCATCAGCGTCAGAAAAAGGTTTATTTTCAAACCAGGTTTTGCGGGAAAGTAAACAATATGATTAAATTAACTAACTCAATGTCTTGATTAAGACTATTTGTGTACTGTACTGGAATTTGATTTAGCATTCACATTTAAATAATATGGAAATACCTGGAAAAATTTTTTTAAATATATAAACATCAATGAAAAACCAAGTGAGCTTTCGCGCGCAAACATGATAATCTTAACACGTGAAAATATCGCTGTTGCTATGGTCACATAAAAAAATCGGGCCTTCTGATGCCTGTCGTGAAATGATCTCTTATTTCATTGGTGTTTATATAATAAATAGAATATTACATGACCGCTTGTAGATACGAAATTTCTCTTCTCGTGTTGAAAAATTTTTAACTTATTCGCTGCGCTCGCTCATGAAATATTTTTCAACACGAGACAAGAAATTCTGTATCTCCAAGCGGCTATGTAATATCTTCTATATTCCCAAGGTTTGAATTGGGTACAACATTGATTTAGCCGATTAGGCCCATTTATTTCGTGGACTCAAAGCAGTACATACATCAGTATTACAAAATGGAAGTTACATTCCTGAACTGCAATAAAACATAACACCTTTATCTTCATCAAATTGTTGTTAAGGGTGGAAAATCTCTTTTTGCAACCATGTCCTCAATTGTTCCTTCTATGGTAGCGTTCTTCTCCAGTTTCCCAGAAGTCGAAAAGGGATCAGATATTCACTAAGAAACAGTGACTTCAATATCCATATTTTTAACACTATTAACTACGGAAGCATTCTTTGAGATATCAGGACCTCACAAACTAGCTGGTCATATACGACGCATTCCCCCGACGCGTGTGATGGTCTACCATGTGTATTTTGGGAGATGTGATGCAACGAAATCGAAATTAATTATTTCACGTGAAATTAATGTACATATAAAACGGTGTCCTAGCTGGAGACTTTTGAACAACTGACTTTGTTTTGCGAGCAGAAAATTTATTTAACAAGATCGTTTTTTGGTGTGTTATAGATTGTGTGACACAGGAACCTGCATTATATTAATGTTCTGTTAAAGACTTGCCTGTACGTAGAGTAGCCGAAATTTGTCATATTGATCAAGGAAGTGTATATAGAATAGCAAAAGAACCGTTTGTTTTCTCAAAACATTGTAAGGAAAGTGTTCAGAGTGGCCCAAGCCCCAAATTGAGAAGCCGGCAGACAAGACTGCTTCTAAGAACGGTAGTCCGTCTATGAGAAAGAGAAGGGATTTTACTTCACTTGTAAGCGGCTATTGGAAGAGGCAGGAATCTCACAAAGGAAGTGTCCGTAATTATAAGAGCAGTATCCCTTCACCACAACGAGTCACCAAAATTGAATGGGTCTAAAATGGTAAAACCGTAATTCGTACTAAAAATGCAGCGGTGTAAATTGTGAGCTAATAAACCGGGACACTGAAAAAACGCAGACTGCAGACTGTGCAGACCGTCTGTAAAATGAAAATTCTGTTAGCCTGAATTGGGCCTAAATGACATTCTGTTAGCCTAATTAGGCCTTAATAACATTCAGGTTAGCCTGTTTACGGTTAGCTGTAAATAATAGTGAGGGTAACGCCATATTTTACCCCTGGTCTGCACGGTCTGCACAGTCTGCAGTCTGCGTTTTGGCGTGACAGTAATAAACCAGAGTTATATAAGTTTTACGCTTAACCTGCCTAGTGGGACCTGTTTTCAAGTAGCTTTTTACCGATTTGTGCATGGTGACGTTCTCAATTTCTTATAAAATTGTTTAAGGATAATTTAACTAATGACTACCAGTGACTGGGTATATATATGTAAATGAAAATTTTGCACTTTTATTTATCTACAGATAGTTAATAAAAGTTCGCCAAAAAGTTTATCAATATACTTTTATTATATACCGAAGATTTCGCAGTAATTTAAATCTCATTAACTGCGAAAGATTTTCCCCCACAAATATTGGAGCCAAAAATTTCGCAGTTATCAAAATGTCATTAACGGCGAACGATTTCCCACTGAATGTATGTTGGAATCACAAATTTTGCAGTTATTGAAATGTCAGTAGCGGCGAAACGTTTCCCCCTAAATATATATTAGAACCACAGATTTCGTAGTAAATGAAATGTCACTAACGGCGAGTTCGTTCTCGCTCCCTATCAAGCACACCTACAGAGAAACACCAAAGATTTGTACGTGGATATCACATACACAAATAACAATGGATTTCCAGACCTTTATTACTGAACATGGTTGCTTTTAACTAAATTACCATGGCGCCGAGTTTAACGCGGTTGCGAGAGTTCTTTTGAATAAACAAGACAGCGATGCCTACGCAATAGCTATTCGTGAAATATTTACCCACATTACTAAAATACACCCGTCGTTTAAAAATGGGCAGACTCTTCGGCAGATCATGGTAGATTTTGATCAAGCAGAATATAACGGCTTGGAAAGAAGTATCGGAGCGGAACTCTGCGAGAAAAGTTTGCGCGGGTGTACTGTGCACTGGAAAACGTCTGCTAATCGAGTAAGTGATATTGTTACAAAATGCAAAGAGGAATATAAAATCTTTCGCTACATTGGACATGCCATACAAGATCTAACGAATCAAACAGACGTCAAGTTGGCTTTCGACGTCCTTTGTGGTGTAAAGAATATAACCGAGGCGAAACATCTCTTTCCACCTGATCTAGCTGCTAATTGTAATCAACAAACCAATGCCCATTGGTCTCAGTCAGCGCTTTGGGTGAGGTGGTGGATAAGAGAGAGAATTCTGAAAACGTTTTGTAAGGCCTACACTTTACGAGATAACGAAGAGTGGGACGCGGCACCCAATACTAACAATGCCGTCGAGTCCCTAAATAGTCAGTCATTTGGTGAAGGATGTAGTAACATTACGATGCTCATGAAGAATATTTACTACATGGAAGACAGGTTACATGCCGTCAAAATTGTCGCAAGTGAGCAAAACATTAATGCAAGTTACGAGAATAACAACCAAGTAGCAAAGGAAAAGAAAATAAAAAAGAGAAAGCGATCTCGATTAAGTTTGAGAGGAGCAAACAGTCCGCTAAATGAAAGCGAAGCCCAAGTGGAACAAACACCTCCCGATAGGAGAGCGAGGTTAGACAAACGACCATCAAAACGGAAATTACACGTAGGAGAAATGATGATTGGGACACACGGGTTGAAGTAGAGTACGAAGAGAATGTTGACGGAGTTGCAAAGAATCTTGGATGGATAAAGGGCACGATTAACCGCTTACTAACCGAGCGCGAGGGCCGTACTGGGGAATATTGGCCCGAGGTCGTTTAGCTCGGTCCGTACTGCCACGACCGTGGGCCAATGTTCCCCAGTACGGCCCGAGCAAGCTCGGTTAGTAAGTTGTTTATTATATGGCACTCTGTTTCTGATAGTAAAATGCACTTCCGGTGCAATCAATCTTTTTAGCTTTTTATCTTTTAGCTTTTTATCTTTCAATCTTTTTAGCTTCTTTTGGTAGTTTCACTGTGAACAATGACAATATTCACAGTTTTTTTTTTCGCTGTTTTGGTTGCAAATTATGAATTTGCCGGCTTTGCTCCAAAACAAAAATATACGGCTTGGCCCGTTTCCATGGAAATGGTCCGTACTACAAAATCCCGACCGAGAAAGAACCAATGAGAGCGCTGGGATTTGCCCAAGACTGGCTTTGCCATATAATAATATAATAATATGGATGACGATAAATTGAACGGGTACTTTGTTCAATTTCCGGATGATGTAGATTGGATAAAAACTCTAAACAGCAGGGACGTGAGAATAATCAAGTAGACATTCGTGCAAAAGAAAATTCACTTGAAAACAATCAATCAGTTACAGAAACTGCCACAGCTGTAGCTATAATTTTGAGACGACTGACATCCAGTTTTGTACTCATGTTACTTGTCTTACTGACTTGATATACCCAGACAAACCGTGTAAATGAATAAGAAAATAGACTTAAGATCACGAGGTTTTCAAACAATTCAATGACTTTTTGGCATAAACAGAGACCGCTGGTCGGAGTTGTTCGAAGCCCAAAATCAATACTTACTAACTGTAGTTAACCTGGATATTGAAGCTAATACATGTTATGAAACATAGAAAACAAGTTCCCAGAAACGAATGTTGGTTTTTGTTTGTAAGATTAACGTTCAGTTTAGCTGCTCTGAAAAAAGAAAAAAAAAAGAGTATACCTTGCAATGAAGTGCCATAAGCATATACGATTCTACGTCATAGACCAATTTCATTTTTATGATTACGTTTTATGGTTCGGGTTGTCTAAAAAAGTCGTTAGCAGCTGTTTTATATGTTTTTGTAGTCGGTTTAGATTGCTAGCCAGTGCATAGGCGATTACAATTAAATACCTGTAAATAAAACTTCTATAAATGCGAATAATACTCGATATGGGATATTGTGATCTAATGAAAGGCCTGCACTGCTGCGAGATATTCCCTCTATTCATTGTTATTGGCTACTTCGCTATTAATGAAATTTCAATAACTGCGAAATATTCTCTCTATTCTATTATTGCGAGTGTCTACTTTGCTGCTAATGAAATTTCATTAACGGCAAAATATCTTCGCTAGTCTATTATTGTGATTGGCTACTTCGCCGTTAATGAAATTTAAATAACTGCAAAAGATTCTCTCTATTCTATTGGTGGTTTTCACTCACGTGATCAACAGCCATGTTTTTCAACGAAAACAAAAGGAAGCGTTTGCATAATAATAGAGTTAAATTCCCGGAGGATTTGGTCGGGGCACCAAAATGGCTGCCTTTTCTTTCTTTTGGGCACCAACATGGCGGCCGTGACGTCATGTGAAAACCGAGAATTATAACGATTGCTTACTTCGCCGTTAATTAACAATTATTGGACGAGGTTGAGCATGTTAGCGATAATTATCAAGGCCAAAGTTTGTGTTATCTGCTGAAGCCGAAGGCTGAGGCGGATAACACAAACTGAGGCCTTGATAATTATCGTTAACATGCGAAAATCGAATTCAATAATTGTTTTATTATGCATATTCCTGAGCTGAGCTCCGCCATGACAAAACTGATCGAACTGCTGGTTAGTGTGTTAGGTGACGTCACTTCTGCATGCATAAAACTATTGTCTGTAGGTATGACGTCAATTC
>NC_090877.1:883131-888131 GCF_036669935.1 Montipora foliosa
GACGCATATTTATATTCATACAGATACTCATATATTCATATAGCTATTTGCGCGCTATAAATTTTTAAATTACTATTATTTTTAGCTGGCCCTTCGCTGTTTTCAGATACCGACCTTCCTCCCGGTACGGCATTGAGGGAGAGAAATATCGGCCCCTACATCATATGAGACAGATCCCACTCCTACTCACAGCCCCAGACCATCCTTGTCAATTAAGTGTAAGGTTTCGATCGCTTTAATATTCGTCGAAAAAGTCATTTTATCTCTCATGGTAAGCACTGGAGTCACGGAATACAACGTGTACGCACGCGCCCTGCTTAAGGTAACATACACACATGCATAAACTTTCTTTCATTTCGAATTTCAGACTAACTACAAGAGCTGCTACCTTCGAGACATTACATTTACAACTAAAATACATAGCATATATAGATACATAACTAAACATAAATTATTAACATTAATTAAAAAGGAAAGCGGCAATGCAAAATGCGGCCCGGGATTCTCATTTTGAAACCTGCTAATTCAGCGGTGGGGGTAAAATCAGGTAGCGCATTCTACGAGTTAGCTGATGAGTAAGAAAAAGCGGAACTAAGACCATAACTTGTGGTTCTAGGTTTGTTGAGGGACAGAATGTAACTTCCACGAAGATCATGGGAAAAAGACCGCAGAGAAAACTCAGTTATTTTCCATACACAGAAGCAGAAAAATCATTAAAAAGCAGACTTTTACACAGTAATATGAGGAACTTTTTAATGCGCTTATTGCATAGAGATGTAGAGTTTGACTTTAGTGGTAAGAGGACAGGTAAACTGCAAAAAAATATGAATCTAAGTTTGATACTGTTCCTTTGAAAAGAAATCACGGAAGGACAGTCTTTCCTACGAGGACAACGGCGAATTTGTCGCAAATTTTCTATAAACTTGCTCAGAAATCAAAATTTTACGTTAACAGAACACACCACGGTGGCAATATGAAGCAGAAAAGAAACAGAAGAAAGTTCGCTTTTAGCTGCTTCTCTTTTTATCGGATGAGAAACAAGGGCTAAAAGGGACACCACTCGAGACCCATTACAAAAAGGACACTCAAACAGAATCCTGTTCTGCACCGTTTTTTGTTGTTACCCTCTGCTTTCCGTAGAAGATAATCACTGCTGATTACTATTACTAGTTCTTGACAACATTAAAAGCCGAATAGGAAAGTCTTTTGACAACAGATGGAGAAGTCAGAAATTGATGAAACTGAAACTGATGAGGTAATCGTCCGCATGATATAGACCTGAAAACTGAACTGGTAAAAAGGTATTTATACCATGAGCGAAGTTCTCCATTCCAAGAGCCAAAACCTGAGCCCTAGACAGGGGTTTTCTCCACTCCCCTATCGGAATATGAAACTGACAACCTCCCAGAAATTACTGTTGCAGAAACAACTGATAACCAGGTTCTTCAATAGACGTGTCCAAAAGAATCTGCTCGTCTCTGTGTAAGGTTTTTTGCCATATTTGTTTTTTTTGATTGCGTTTATCCTCCAATGATTGGCACATCACAGTCCTCCTTCCTTCGTTATTAGAATGTGTCTCTGTTTAGCTGTCGTTCATATGTTCCATTTACAAAAAAAAGTCACCTTCACAGTCAAGTGATCTGTTTTTTGTCGTCGGATTGAAATTAAAGTAGGCTGGTTATTGACCTGATTGGTCAATCCAGCCCCACTTTTCCATGCTTCCCTCTTTGTTTCGGGCGAATTCAACATCATCCAATCACAGACTTTGTTTAAATCATTGAAGACAGAATCTGTTTTCGAACGATCTGAGGTGATCCTTCCCGGTGCAATTCACTGATCTTCTGATTTATCCGCACAATAGTCTAAAATTTCTACAAAAAAAAAAAAATTAATAATCATCCCAAATTCACCTGCAAACAAAGTTCATTTAAATAGTTGAGACAAAAAAGAAAGGTTCGACGGGAAAGACAACACAAAGTTTACGAAAGTTGGGCGGTTTCCAGTTCGCTGAAACTCTTTGAAGAAGTGAATACATACATCTTATTCGATGGTTTAACATATAATGCGCGGATATTTTGCGAGTTGCGTAGTATTATAAATACCAGCAATGAGCAAAATGTCCGCGAGTATTATATGTTAAACCATCGAATAAGAGATTTAGTATTCCACTATACAAAAAGGTGTTATTTTGCTTCAATTTTATTTGGTAAGAGTGTTTCTAAAAAAATGCATCATCTGTCCTTCAGGGCGCTTGCGAACGATGTAAACGGCACAGAAAGCCAGCCAAATGTCCTTTATTTGATTGTATAAACGAAATGACGAGAGACAAGCGATGACAAGCTAAATTCTCGGGCTTTGTATCGTGTTGAAAACAATTTCGTTCATCGAAAACTCCAGTTCCGTCCGTATTTGCTCTGTTCTACAGTGTAATACCGTCTCATATTTTGCGCGTTCTCTTGACCAAATATGGTAAAATGACGTAATAGTGGAATAATAAATACATCTAATTCGATGGTTTGACTTATAATACACGCGGATATTTTGCGAGTTGCGTAGTATTTTTCCGAGACCCGAAGAAGCAATAAGCAAAATTGTCTCCGAGTATTATATGTTGGACCACAAAATAAGAGATATACACTAAGCCTGCATACTTTGAATTATTTGCTTGTAAGCGTCAGCGGCTGGTGATTCCGGAACCTCAGACAAAAATGACTTTCCTTCATCACAGCAGCGTCCTATCCGAGGATCGAGGGGTACTTGGCCAAGGAAAGCTACTTCCATCTCGGCCGCCATTTTTACTGCCCCGCCTGTGGTTGGTGGGAAGATCTTTGACTCTTTCTGCGGTGAGAGAAAAAGAAGCGGTTTCTTGCATGATGTGAATGAAAAGAATTCGAATTGTTAATGCTAAAATCAATTACAACTACACCCCTAATTTCATGAGATCTCAAGAAAAATGCACAGCGGTTTTTAATTTAGTCTCGTGAAACCAAATATGTTAATTGCAACGCGACGAAGCAATCAGAACCCTAAAGCCAAGATTCAATATGTCGTGGTGTCACTGTCTGCCGACAGTCCCAGATTTTGTCGAGAAACTGTCGAGGGGTGGAGAGACACTGGAGTGAAGAAATTTACAGTACTGGATTACCGAAATAAATGAGAATGCCCTCTGTCTCAGCCAATCAGTATTTAGTAATTTTGCCCTCTGTGTTTGTAAACGCTATTACACCACGCAGAAGCCTACCGTTTGCCGTATTAGATAAACTTATATGGGTGAAACTGGCCGTTGCTTTGAAACCCGCAAGAAAGAACACGTTAGGAATGTAAAAACATGTGCTAATGGGTCAAACATTGCGAAACATGCGTGGTCTTTCGGTCATCGCATTGATTTCAATCATTCTCGAGTTATCGACAAAGGCTCTTTTCGTGTTAGGAAAACTCTAGAGGCCTGGCACACCTCTTCTACCAAGCATGCTGACAATAACTTTAAGCCGATTCCTAATCAGTATAAAATTCTTTTTAAACAATAGCCACCATTTTTCATACCTTTACTCTGTTCTTTTTATCATTTTTATCTCGCCTTTTTTGTATATATTTCACTAATTTACATTCAACGTTTTATCCGTGGAAGGCTGTAGATCGACAGCCGAAAGCTTATATTCTTTTTCAAAATTTTTAGCCAGAGAACGTTTTTTATTGTATTTTAATATGCCTAATCCTGGCTGCGCTTCAATTTTTAATAGATAAACTTCCATGCTAATTCTCATGAAGAAGTCCTCCTGTCTCCTGAATTGTCGCCGACCATTGCAGAAATACAGAAGCGTCGGGGATGTCTATGATTTCCTTTTTTCAGCAGTAGCCGGTAAAATTTGACCACCGGTGAAATCCCCGTATCTATGAAAACGTGGCTTTGAGTGCGGGAAAATAGTCTACGTGCACGCAAGCAGCCATTGGTTTTGGTTTTGCTTATCATTACTTGGAACAGCGGCGCAAGAATTTTAAGTAAATCATTGAGCATATACGTTGTAGCAATTTTAATTGTGTACATGAATTTAAGAAATTCCACTCGTTTTGCCCGGGGAGGGCAAAGGGGAGTCAGGGTGATTTAGTGGTCATCAATCGTGCCTCCCACCTCTGTGACCCAGGTTCAACTCTGGCCTCGGGTCGTATGTGGGCTGAGTTTCAGTCGATCTCAACCTGACTCAGAGGGTCTTTTTCTGGGTACTCCGGTTTTCCTCCCTCCTCAAAATCGACTCCCAGTCAATTACATCTGGCTGGGTTTGCGGTGCTCCGAGATCACACGTACAGTGGATCGTACAGCGGCAGCCGTGAGCGCCTTCACATGCATTCGGTCTGATCCTGTTGAGCCGGTTGATCCTGAAAAGCCCTTGTAGGAAGCGGTCAACTAAGCGCACATTTACATTTAGCTTATTCGCCCGAACTAAGAGCCGGCTCGCTGGGAATGAAAGTCCTTTCGCCCAAATTGAGAAAGTGTTTGCACGGAGCGGTCTTTTCTATGTACACTGATAAACTTTAATAAATAATTTGTTCTTTCTTCTATTATCGAACACAGATTATGTGTCACGTATTCTAATGGAAAAATAGTTGAAATTCAAGGAAACATTTCGCTGGTCTGCATATGTATATGGATGAACTTGGTTTGCTGTTTGTTCTTTTATTACGTATTGGGCAAACGGACTCAGCTTATTTCGGGCGAAAGGACCTGCTTCTGTATTTATTCTCGGGAGCGGGCTTGGCATAGTATTGAGAGCAAATGTGTCACTGTAAAATCTACTATTTCACCAACATGGACACGAAACAACGAAAAACTTTAATAACACCAACATTCGCTTATAAAAATTTGCTCCTGTTTCCTTGTTCCCGAAATTACTTTCAAACTTGTTCTCAGCTTTTTTGATCCCTAAAATTGTTTTTGTTTCCCTTGTTCCCTAAGATATTTTGTCATTGCTCGCCTGTTCTCCAGTTCAAATTAGCCATTTTAT